>NW_027186304.1:75182970-75183897 GCF_028583685.1 Petaurus breviceps papuanus | reverse complement strand
GAGAGAGAGAGAGAGAGAGAGAGAGAGAGAGAGAGAGAGAGAGAATAAATCCAAAATGGATCCTTGAGGAATGGTATATGGATGAAGACATTTATAGATGGGTTATTTCCACTATTTGCTTTGGGTTATTTCCACTATTTGCTTTCTCTCCTTCTACTTGTGTTGTTGAACAGACCTGGAGGAAATCATTCAATGGAGTCTGTCTCTTCTACTACAAATTTATGTTACCTAACCTAAACTGCACCATCATTGCAGCAAGGCAATCTTTTTAGCCCTTCCTAATTGGTTCTTTGTCCCAGTCTCCGCAGAGTCTATTCTAAGACTTACTTCCCACACTTACACCTTTCCTGATTTTCCAGTTGGGGATTGCACCTTATACCTTACTGTTAAAATAAAGACCATTAGTAGGCAGCTTCTCTTCATCCCCTTCACTTCACCCCTTTTCCACACATCTCTGATAATGAGTTAGCTCTTTTCCTAACCAAGATCAACTCCTTTACATGTACCCTTGATCCTGTCTCCTTATTTCTTCTTTAGAAGGTTGTTGCCTCAATGATTTTCTTTCTCTGATCTTCAATATTCCCCATCACACGGCTCCTCTCCTATTATTGATAAACTCATCCAAACCTCCCCTGTCCTTTGGGGGATAATTATGGGATGTTTCTTCTATCTTTGACCTCCTTAGCTGTATGCCAACAATAAGATCTCTGGGTCAAAGGTTATAAATATTTTGTGAATTCTGTTTTTTTTAAAGCATCATTTAAAAACAAATTCCTTGATGCTTAGTAAGATGGCAAAGATGCAATTTAGTGACATTCTATAATTTTTCTACCCTGTTAAACATTCCACCACTACTGGAATTTGTTTTAAAGAACTCTGCCTATCTATCTATCTATCTATCTATCTATCTATCTATCTATCTATCTA
>NW_027186304.1:75101215-75182960 GCF_028583685.1 Petaurus breviceps papuanus | reverse complement strand
CTATCTATCTATCTATCTATCTATCTATCTATCTATCTATCTATCTATCTATCTATCTTCTATCTGTCTGTCTGTCTGTCTATCATCAATTTGATATTTAGTTTCTTCTCAAATCCTTCAGTGATCTTCATCAGTCAGACTTATGACTTTGAACATAAGCTATAAGCTTGACTGTGACAGTCAAGATCCTTACTTTGAGGAGAAAATTTCCGTTATTTGATACTGCAGACTAGGTGCCTATGATCACTATTATTTTTAACCACTATTTATTTTTATGATCACTATTAATTTTAACAAATTAGGCTTTGAGCAACTTTATAGTCTCTGTGAAAGCACTTTATATGATAGTAGTGACTGAATATCCATTCTTGGGGCTGACCTGAACTTGCAAGTCCACCGTTGTATTAACAAAAAGAATTTTAGGCACGAATGAGCTGGAATTGTAGGAAAATAAAAATGAGAATTGGAAGATATAATCAGTCTTCTAATTCTGTCTAAATACATTTGTTTTTAGAATTTGGTGTTATTATGCTAAATACAACAAAGAATTATTAAAATTATTAAGTGCCAGCTGTATATGGGAGCACTATTCTTGACCCTTGGTGGGTCAAGATAATGACAGAAAGATAATGAAATTAAAATGTATAAAGAGACAAACATTTTCAGACATGGCCAATAGGAGAATTTGATGCAGAAATGTTTGAGGGCTTTATTTTTGGGGTCTGTTTAAATTTTTAAAAAATTGCTCAGTGAGGAGCAGGAGCAGTGGAAGGGACACATTAACACAAAAACAAAACACACCACACTTATTTTTTATTTTATTTTTTTTTTTGCCTTTTGGAGGGCAATTGGGTTTAAGTAACTTGCCCAAGGTTACATGGCTAGTTTTTTTGTGTGGGTGTTCAGTGTCTGAGGCTGGAACCGAACTCAGGTCCTCCTGACCCCAGGGCTGGTGCTTTTACTCACTGTGCCACCTAGCCACCCCAGACCACACTTATTTTAATATTATTTATTGCTGTATAGTGGTACTCAAAATTCAGACTTGAACACTGAACTATTCCATCAAAGAAGAATGTTGAAAATAACTATAAATCATTATTATTATTTATATAATTATTATTATTTACATCAATGATTAAAATTATTGTCATTTACATCAATGATTAATTTTGTGGCCAGACCTTGGTTAAGAATGCACCTCCCAGAAATACCATTATCATTTTTCAGAAAATCTTCCCCATCGATTTTTCT
Organism: Petaurus breviceps papuanus; assembly: GCF_028583685.1. NCBI lineage: Eukaryota > Metazoa > Chordata > Mammalia > Diprotodontia > Petauridae > Petaurus > Petaurus breviceps. Next base: position 75,181,709 of record NW_027186304.1, on the reverse strand, counting down.
GCCAATGACCTTTCCCCTTCTTGCTTATTTCTCCCCCTCCTGAGGGGAACCCAGACCTCTTACTCTGTTCTGACTGTCAAGCCCATTCTTCTTTCCCAATGGTTGTGGGCCATCCTTCTTTAGCTCCACAAGCTGCTGGATAGACATGGCTGGTCATGACACTTTGGTGAGCAAGGGAGTCAACAAGTCCAGTTTGTCCTGTAAGATAGGAGGACCCTTGGACCTTGCCATCAACTCTTCTGCTGAGCTCTAAAGACCACTGGTGCCTTCCAGACTTCAGGAGTGATGTTTTTGATTGAGATAAAAAATATTCAAGATTCACAGAATTTTAAACCAGAGGAGAGAGACTTGGTAATCTTTTCCATGTATTTGTAAGTCGTCAGATAAAAATTATATACAGGTACATTTATGTATTTATGCATGTGGATATAATATATACATATATACACACAAACATATATAAGTGTACATTTGTATAATGAAAGTATGGATTTATATGTATATAAATGCATGTTTTCTAACTTTTAGAAGAATCTAATAAATAATGGCTGAAATTTAAAAAAAAATTCTGTTCAGCAACATTGATACATGGCAATAAACATTTTTTTAAAGATTTGTGTGTAGCACTGTGCTCATTTTTAGGGAGAAGTAAAGTTTAGATAAGACACTCCTGATTTCAAAGAACTTACAGTCTAAAGGGGAAAACGCCAACACAGATAGCTACAATTCATAATATGAATAGATACTATTAATGCATGCTCCCTAGATTCATGATTGACAGCAGGTCTCATTTGTGAGTTAACCCAGTTTGTACCACTATCTTAAAAAACTTTCCTTTTTCTAAAACAAAATTCCCAGGATCAGAGCATGTATAAGAAATAGCTTGAATAGGTTTAATTGCTATGCTAATGACTTTTAGATATGTGTATCCGTTCCTACTCTGTCTTCTGAGCCCCATTTCTAACTGGATGTCCCATAAAAATCTCAAGTGCAACATATCCTAAACCAAAATCATTATATTTTTCCCCAAACCCAACCATCTTCTAAGCTTCCAGGTGTCTGTCAAGGGCACTACCAACCCTTTAGTCACCCAGTTTCCCAGTCTTATTGTCCCAGTTATTTTTGTCTTTTTACCCCACATATTTAGGCATTTACCAAATGTTCACAATATTTGTCACATCTATGCCATTGTCTCCATTCACATAGCCACCACAGTAGTTCAATCCATTATCACCTCTCTCTTGAACTATTAAAATATCCTTCTAATTGGTCTCTTCCCATTTCAATCCATCTTCTACTCAACTGTCTAAGTAATTTTCTTGAAGTGCCATTCTGCCTTTATCCACCTCTCCCTTAATAAACTCCAAATGGTTCCCTATTACCTTTAGGACCAAATATGAATTCCTCTGTTAGACATTTACAAGAACTTGGCCCCATCCTACCTTCCTAGACTTAATATAGTTTATCGGGGTATGCTGGAATCAGCTCTAATTGCCTCAATCAGCTTATTGTTAAATTTTCAGAGTGTGTATTTACACCTGAGAAATGGTCAAACACTACAAATCAGGGCTTGATTTATGGTTTTGTTGATTGTCTAGACTTAAAGTGATGGAGAAAATGTTAATAATGCATATTAAACTTAAGTGTATCATGTGTACTTTTTTCTTTTTTCTGGAGAACTTTTTATTATACATTTACCAGCATGCTTCTGACTTTTGTCCTCTTCATACCCACTACTGTGTAGCCTAAATAACTTTCTTACTATTCTTCACAAAAGGAAATGATCTCTGATTTCCCTGCCTTTACATTGTCTGTGTACAATATTTGGAATGTATTTTATCCTCTAATCTGCCTCGAGTACTTAGCCTTCTTCAAGGTTCAGCTCAGGTACCACCTTCTACATGAGACCTTTCCTGATCCCCAAGCTTCTAGTGGCCCCTCCCACCTCCAAACAATTATCTTACATCTTTTTTGTATGTAACTGCAAGCATATTGTATGTGTTGGCTGCACTGACTGGATTGTAAGGTCCTCAAGAATACAGGCTATTTAATGGTTGTATTTCTAGCACCTGGGTATTTAATGATTATTTTATCTGTAGCACAGTATAGGTGAATAGTAGGTACTTACCAAGTTCATAGTAAGATTTTTTTTGGTTGATTGATATCCACAGCTGTTGTAATCACCTGAATAAAATATGTGCTTCAAATTTCTTTAAAGATAGAAGGGATCTTAGGGTTGATCTCTTCATAGGATCATAGATTAGATCTGGAAGAAAACTTGGAGGTCATCTGATCTGTTCCTACACCTCCATTTAAAAAACAAACTTTTTTTGAGGCAATCAGGGTCAATTAACTTGCCTAGGGTCACACAGCTAATATGTGTCTGAGGCTGGGTGTGAACTCAGGTACTCCTTACTCCAGAGCCAGTGCTTTTATCCTTTGTACCACCTAGCTTCCCCTTTACTCCATTTGTACAAATTAGAAAACTAAGTTCCAAAAAAATAAAGTGACTTGCAAGCATCATCTCCTGCTTCAACCTCATTAAGTCTTTCCATCACAGCTTCCAGGCTTTTATAAATGCTAACAAAGTATAATAAAATCAGGAATTCTTTAGTTATTCCTAATATGCTTTCCTAAAGTATTTTCCTCTTCTTTAGAACACAAAATTAAAAATTAAAACAGTGATTTTAAATCACACAATAGAAGCACAGGAAATTAAAATTGGGGCAGAAGCTCCAGTATTATCTTACTCCTTCATTTTGATTTATTATTATTAAATATTTCATATGTGAGACTGTCTACTATTTACAATTTTCCCACAATATTCAGATATATTGGACACAGGCTGAATCCAATATTGACTCTAAATAAAAAAATTCACATTTTTGTTGGAAGTTAAAAAAAAAGTCCATTATCAAATAGAAGATGGAAAAAAATGTCTAGTTGACTCTGGGGCTTTCACTAAACTGGCCATGAATGCTGAAACCATCTGTTTTTCTGGACGTTTGTCAGGGTGAGTGTAGCAGAGGCAGCTGTTTGAAAAGGAACTCTTTGGATGATGAACCAGGCCATTGTTTCTAAGCAATTCACTCGCATTCAGAGGCTCTACCCAAGCGTACCATAGAGCAATCAAAATCAAACTATTGTTTGTACCAATCATATTGATCTGAAAAGAACGTGGTGGGATGACCCTATTGTCCAGGCAGATCATCTCTCTGAGCAGCTGTATGCCAGCCAATATGTACCGCCGTAGGAGACACACTTGGAAGCTAGAGGGCTCTCTGCACCCTACTGGGGGAGAAGAAAAGATGAGACCAGATTGAATTGTAGTTTAAAGCAAAATAAAGGAGGAAAAAATGAAGACACAGTTCTGTTGGTATTACTAGTAATTTTCTTTCACCCAAATCATTGACATTAACACTATGGTGCCAAAGCTATTTGTAAATTAAAGCTGATTGCTTTTGTGCTCTGCAAGCTATATATCCAGAGTTTTCATAAATAAGATAATTACTTAAAATTACAACATAAAGAAGGGATTTAATCTGACTTCCAATGTCAAATATTGAGTTGTTTTATTTTTGTTTGGTTTTTTATAATAGAAAATTGAACATTTAGTTTGGAATCATTCATAGACAGTTTAAAGTTTCATAATGTATTAAACCATTATGAAAGTGTAGAAACTGTTTCTAAAACAATGTAACATTCTCATAAAAGATTAAATATATTTTTTAAAAATCATGCAGAAAGGAAGAGAAAAGGTAACCTTTAGTGCACATTATGTAGATGATGAGAGCTTTTTCGTTTTTAGAGTAACTGGGAAAACTGTACTTCACCCATTAACATTTAAGCTTTTTCGTTGTCCTTGTCACTTCATTGCATGCATGCTAATACCTTCTCATATAAAATTTAATCTGTCGAACTAAATGAAGGAATTAGTATCTGAAAGACATCTTTCATTAAGCAATTAACGAATCTCTCTAACAAATCTACAAAAGCATATGTGTTTATATTGAATAAGTATTTGTATGATCAGCCAATTATAGCATAGGCATACATTTAGGCCTGCTTTTAATGTTACTATATATAAAGTTAAATAAAATTAATTATATCTAAAAGTTGAATCTAAAGACTGTACTCTTGGGCTCTAGTATATGTGTGACATCATAGTAGATGTCAGTCTATTGAACATTGATTTAAATTTGCATATTTATTGTGTTTCACAACTCTTGTGCAAAACTATTTCAACATTTCTTTTGAATGTTGAATTTTCTGTTTAAAATTTTGCTTCATATTGCAGACTGAAGAAGTAAGATATGCCGCATGGACACCAAAAGTAAATGCATTAGAAAAGGGACATTTTTCAAAACATTTCAGGAATTGTAAGCTGCATTTACAAGAGTACCACCAAGACCACATGTACCAAACATTAGGCCTTGCACCTCAGTATAGAAAAACAGTTGGGCTTTCTGTTGTACTTAGTCTTGGGATCACAGAACTGTATCTGGAAGAGACCTTGGAAATCATCAATTCGACTCTCTCATTCTGATTTGGACTCTTAAAAAGACCTCGCTTACTTGAGCTTAAGATGAAGAAAGCCAGTTTGTAGAAGCTTTAGTCTTATTTAGTTCGAATAGCCACTGCTCCAATCATTTTTACTGAGTGTTTTCCATGGGATGTTAAAGCTCCAACAAGGCAGGGAGTGTATTTTATCTAAGTATCATATGATGCCTAGAATCAGATTGGATGATATGAACATACTAGGATGTTCTTTGAGTGAATAAATGAATGGAACACAACCTAAGGAAATTGTCTGTCTTCTCTTGCCTTGAAGTTATAATTTATCTAAGCTATCTCAGTATTATTGGGTGTATCTATTATTGTCCAACCCTACTGGGCCTATGTGATGCCATAGTAAGCTGTCAGAAGGTTCATAATCTGGTTGTCATGACTATGTGATTCTAGTTTGTTTAATTCATTCTTAAAACATACCAAAAAAATCCCAACATGATTGATTAAAATTCTTGATTTATCTGACTATTTTGGTGTCTTGTTGATAGTGTCATTTGAATTGAAACAATCCCATTTGGATTAAACTTACATGTATTTTGCATAAAATCAGTAAAAAAATATTATTTCAAAAATAGAGTTATCAATTAATTGGATTTTTCTGTATTGTATTTTATTATTTTTCTTTTTATTATTGCCAAATTTTGTTTTTATATATCACAGGAAACACAATTAAATTTCCAGTACTGTACTATCGCCCAAACTGTAAAGCAAAAACAACATGAAAAATGTGCTCAACTTTTGGGAGAAATATTCAAATCATAAAAACACCTTGATATTTAAAAAAAAATTCTGGATAAGAACTTATAAGCAGTGCCTACCAATGTTTTTTGAATAAAGCTTATCTCCTATACCATGTATACATGATTTTCAGAATGTTGATTGAGGCTGTATACATTTTTCATTCATCAAAGAAAGATTGCATTTATATTCATGAGACTGCATTTTCCCTTGCAGGAAATTGAATTAAAACAACTTAGAAAAAATTTCAGTATTAAGGATTGCAATAAAATTTTTATACAGTTCATTGTTAACAAGAAAATCAACATAGCCTAATACCTGATCATTCAAGACTTTACTATATATCATAAATCAGAATGTCAGCACTTCTTTTGTATCTGTTTATGAAAAAAAACAAGAATGGAATTGATTTACTCAAGGAGATAACTACAAGAACAGCCTAAGTTTTTAAGAATTAGTTTAGGGCAAAATGTTAAAAATAATAATATAAGAATGTAATTCATTGCATTATTATAAATGTTTTTGGAAACTTCAACTGTCTTATATGTGAAGACATCAATTACTGTCAAAAATAATGAGAAGAAAAATATGTTATAATGCCCAAAGGCTGTGTTGTGATTTTCTCTTTTACATTTTTTCACTGGAGTAAGATACAGAGCTTAAGGAATGGGGAGTAGCCAGGAGAAGAATAAAAATAGCTACTTGATAGTCAACCATTTCTATGGAAATTATCAGTGGTTTAAAAACAAAAACAAAACTGGAACAGCAGTTGTATTTCTTTTTATTTTCTAAGATGCTTGTCATTAGACTTATAACCTAATGCTAGACAGAAGGAAGGCCATTCAGAAAACAATCATAATTACTATTTATATAGCACCTTGCAAAGTGCTTTAGCTCTGTTAATTATTTCAACCCTCAGAACAATCCTGTGAGGTAGGTTCTATATTATTTAAACACTTTTTTTAACAGATGACTAAAATGAAGCTAAGAGAGTAAGGAACTTGTCTACTGGCATACAGCTGTTCAGTGTCTGAGGCATGATTCAGACAGTCTTCTTTTTTTTATTTGTTTGCTTTTTGGAGGGGGAAGGCAGGGCAATTGGGGTTGACTTGCCCAAGGTCACATGAATAGTAAGTGTTAAGTGTTTGAGGCTGTATCTGTATTTGAACTGCACCACCTAGCTGCTCTAAAATAAAAATTTATCTTATAGAGCTACTTTTAAAAAATCAGCATTTTTTTCATTTTCTAAATATAGTATCTCATGATAAACTAAAAAGCATATTTGTGTACAAAAACCCTTTGTGATTTGTATATTTGGATTGATAGTCTTTTACATCACCTCATGCAAGCAGTTTGTCTAGCCCCAAATTATTCTCCCCAACACTTTTCAATGTCCTTAATTTCCCTTTTAGAAAGAAACCCCTGACAGATGAATCTCTCTCTCAATCTCTCTCTCTCTCTCTCTCTCTCTCTCTCTCTCTCTCTCTCCAAACACACACACACACACACACACACACACACACACAGAGTTATACTCTCTTTATTGACATTTCTTCACCTATACAGGCATGGTTATCTCTATTTGTACTAGGGATCTCTAGAACATATTCCCTGCAAATGTTGGTGATCTCCTAAATTAGTTACCTGGAAGCTTAAAGCATTGTCTACTTCACAGAGCCCAAAATCAGTGATTATATGGTTTTGGTGAGAAAAGATCAGAAAATTCTAAGAAAAGAGAAAACAGAGTGTTTTCAATTTTCAGGGAAATTTTGTTGTTGAAAGTGATTATTTCATTTCCCTGTTTTCTTGTTTTTTCTCTTGCTTCCGTTTTACTGATCACTTTCATTTAATTGAGCAAGTATTTATCAATCGCCTTCTATGTCTGAGGATCTAACATGCCTTGTATACAAAGATGAAAGACACATCACTGGCCCTCAGATAATTTGTGGTCAAGCTGAGGAGATGGTATGTATGCTAATGACTGTTGGAAATTGGGATGTTAGTGTGCAGCAGAGATTTTGTAAAAGTTCTGTGATAAGACTGGAGGAAGCTGAGATTGCTTCTGTTTAGAAGGAATCAGAGAAAGCTTCATGGAGAAGGCATTTGAATTGAAAATTAAAGAATAGAAAAGATTTCAACCAGTAAAAATGGGAGTTTGCGTTCATTATTGAAAGAGACTGCATTCATAAAGGCACGGCATAGGGGAAAGGGCAAGACACATTCCTAGATAAGTATTTTAGTTGAAGTAGAATGTAGAATATTTGAAGATCATTGTGTAATGTTATTAGAAATCATTCCATCTTCAGAATTTCCCTATTGCTATTGGAGCTACATCATCTTTTCAGACCCAAGGCTCAAAACTTTAGTGTCATCCTCTATTCCTTACTTATACTCACCCTACATGTACACTCCATTGCCAGATCTCATGACTTCTATATTTACAACTATATGTGTGTCTGTGTATGTATATGTATGCATGTATGTATAATACATATTATACATATAATATGTACACACATATAAAATATATGAGCTGTTATAAAGAAAGAAAGGCATATGTGTACATATATATTCATTTCATATATACACACATATATGCACACATACATACACATATATATGCACATAATCATGTGACTTTCTCTGTACTTAAACAAGCACAATCCTAGTTCACTCCTTCGTTATCTCTTACCTACACTCTCATTATAATTGCTCTCCCTGTTTCAATGCATCCTATACTCAGGTACCAAAGTAGTTTTCCTAAAGTGAAGGATTGACTCTATCCTCTACCCCTGTCCCCTTTCATTAACTTCCAGTGGTTTCCCATTACCTCCTATATTAAATACAAAGTCCCTAGTTTGACATTTAAAACTCTTCATAAGCTATCGCCTTCCTACCTTACTAATCTTCTTATACTTTCTTCCCCTACATGAATGGTACATTCTAGCTGCACTGACCTATTTTCCTGTTTCTTGCATTTCACTTTTCATCTCTAATCTCTTTATGTTTACTTTGACTGTCTCCCCTGCCTCAAATCCTCTCCTTTTTTTTTTTAAATTTTTTAAAGCAATCAGGGTTAAGTAACTTGCTCAAGGTTACACAGCCAGTTATTTCCGGGTGTGGTGCTGAGTATCAGAGCCCAGATTTGATCCCCAGGTCATCCCGACACTAGAGCCGGTGCTCTTACTCGCTGAGCCACCTGGCCTCCCCTTGAATCCTCTCCTTTATCTTTTAGTTTCCAAGCTGCTTTTTTTATTTGTGACATGACCTTACATCTTCTCTGTCTATAGTTGTTTGCAAAGAGTTATTTACATATCGTCTTTTCATTAGAATGTAAACTCCTTGAGGTCAAGGCCTTGCTTTTTATCCTTAGAGCTTAGCACAATATCTGGCACACTGAAAGCATTTACTAAATACTTGTTTGATTGTGGAAGACCTTGAATGCCAGGTCAAATCATTTTTGCCTATTTGCAGTAGGTAATGGGAATCCCTTGATGGTTCAAAAAAGATTAAAAGAAGAAATTAAATAAATTCAGCATAAATTATGGACTTCAGCTCTTTATTAGAAGTTTGGATAAAATATTTGGATGATATGATACCTTTCCCCCAAGGAAGGTTAAGTTTGGATTCTAATAATGTTACCTTTTTTAAGACCTGAATTAATTTCATGAACTTACTTTAGTTAATGTCTTTCACACTTTTTTAGAAGACTCTAAGGAGCACTATAGTGTAAAAACATCACGACGCCTTATTTTGTTCTACCAGCACTTTTCAAACTGTGTCATAGTGGTCATGGTTTATCAAAGGCCAATGCTACTGGCTAGAGTGGTAGGACATGGAGGAGGGGATTTTAGAAGAGTTGTCACTGTCTGGGCAGGGGGAAGACTACATAGATGATAAGTACCAAGAAAGGCACAGGGTAAGAATGTTTACCAAGTTCAGGTGGTGTTCTTTCACAAAGAATCATGCCATATAGCATCAGAGAGAGGAAACACAAGTATGAAGTGACAAGATTAGACCATGGACATCAAACTCACCAGCGAGACTAAGGGCTAGGAATCATAGGAAATCAGCAGTGTTATCAAAGAGCCAAAAGAGCAACAAAAAAGGGACTTCTAGAGGAGAGGTGATCAAAATCAGCTGGTGCTGGTACCATGAAACTTTGGAGTTTCCTGAAACAATGCCGAAAAGCCAAACAAGCCCAGGCTGTAAACAAAGTGTGCCCTCAGTTGATGTGAAGTTAATATGAAGAACTCAGTAGTTAGCACAGTTCCTGGAACATACTTAAGATATCCTTATTGACTTGTTTATATTCACTTGTTGAAATGATTGTTAATTATAAACCAATGTAAAACCAGTTATGATTGATTTTGGCTAATTCTTGAATTATCTAATAATGTTAATGAATAACCAAGAGTCTGGCAATGGAACAAATATTCATAAACCACATTTGAAGTAAAAAGAAAATGCAAGATTTATGAGAACCATTTTCAATCAAAGTTTATTTCTAATAATGATGCCCAGTGTAACGATACTAAGTTCTTAAACTAGTTTGGTGGTTTTAGCAAAATTACAAGGTAGTTATGAATAAATTGGTGTATTTAAAAACAAAATTCAAGCTTTTAAAGCAGAAATGTATTGAACACAAACAATTCCTCCCCCAAAATACTAGTTTGTAGAAGTAAGGGGAATAAGATCAGATGATTTATAATAATTTTCTAGTTGAGCTAATATATCCAATATTTTCCTCAGGTTTAAAAGTATTTATTGACAGTAAATAATTCCAGCAAAATAATCTGTCCATTCAGTATTAGATCCCTCATTAACAAAAGGCTGGCCACTATGTTTTTGTGGGTTTTTTTTGCCACAGTAACCTCCAAAGGCCTTCTACTAAGACATGGATGGGTTCTGATCAAACTTAGTAGAAAGTTGACCTATAATTAGATTCACAATAAAACTTATCTAAAAATATAAAATCACAAAAGACAAACTTCTCTTTTTCAGAAACATTAGTCTTAATGTAAAATCTTCATATAAATACATGTGAAAATGTATTTCTAATAATTTTATTGTGAGTTTTATTAAGATTTTGTTTTAATTTAAAAGTTCCACTGGTAGAGGAATTGTGCTGGATTTGGTGTCAGGATAACTGGGTTCAAAAACTACTTCTTGCCCTTACTAGCTGTGTGAATCTAGACAGCTAACTTCTCTGAGACTGAGTTCCCCAAGAGGCTGCTAAATTGGGCAGAGACATCTGAAAAAGAGCAGGTCTCTATATTTAGCAGAAGACCTAGAGAAGGAAATATTCACATCTGGGAAACATCAAGAGAAAGAGTTTATTGGATCTGAGGGACAAACACAGTGCAGCAGTTATCGTGCCTAGACATTGAAGTCAAGTCATGACCTAGAACATCTTCTCATTTGCATTCATCAACAGAGATGTTTCCATCAACTTTTATTCTGTCTTAACTCATTCCCCAGTGATTATTAAGTTCCCATCCCACATTACTATACTGAATCCCTAACTGCCTAAGAATTCCCCTCCATATGTCCTTCTGCCTAGTATCTTTTTCCCATTACTTCAACCTTATTCCTCCAACATCAAATTTTAGATATACATCCACTGTACCCTTTGAAATTCCCATTCCATAATTAAAGTACTTTCCTTCAATTTATACCAAATTCATTTATGATCCTGTCATCTGGTACCATAGACAACTGCCTTCCCATCATGGCACTCTATTCCTGATCATACATTTCAGTACTAATTGCACCTTCATTATTAAACTTCCTTGATTCAGTACTTCCAAAGAGGAAAGTAGAATACTCTTGCTCCCCATTGCCACTTTTAGACTCTACCATCTTAACTCTGCAACCTCTCCTGTTTTGATGTTCTCTCTATCCAAATTCATTACTCAATTAAGATCCTGGTGGCTATTTGGGTCATGATATAATCTCTTCAAATACATCTCTCCCTTCTCAATGAACTCAGTGCCTGGCTCATAGTTCCCCTTTCTACCTCTATGCCTATTCTTACACTAAGGGAATTCTACATACACATTGATGCTTTCTCAAATACTCTGACCATCCAGTTTCTCAATCTATTCAACTCCCATAATCGACTCCACCTCACCTTAGCTACATATATTCACAATATCACAACATTCATCTTGCTAATATTCCCACCTCTTCTTTTATAATTGGACTCTAAAATTTCATTTTCCATTTAAATTATCCTATTATTCCGTCTCTCCCTAGGTCTTATTTTTCCTAAACTGTATTCTTTGTCCTGACCATGTCCTATAATCCTTCCATCTCGCAGTACTTTCTCAGGCCCTCAATCCTGTTCTGTTGACATACTCCTCTTTTCCCAATCTTGACCCTTCAGCAAACCAGTTCAATCCTACCCTGGAATCTCCTCTATTGCTTTTATATCTTATCCTATTGATGATGCCTTGTCAAATCCCGAGTATGGATTACTCCATCACACATCTCTTCTCCTATTTCAGTGTTGCCGAATGGAGCTGGATGAAATAATGCAACTATGTTGATTAAGTCCGATACAAATGGACATTATCTAATCTTATTTGGGCCAACATCTAAGCAAGTTTATTCTTTTACATCTCCCCAATTAATTCTCTGTCCCATTCAACATAGCACTTGTTCCAAATTTTCTTTTCTCTCCAAACCTCCTAAATCCTCCCTCCCCACCCATTGTAATTCAGGTTGATCTTGCTTCATGCTTTACCAAGAAAACATAAGCCTTTAATCTCGAGCTTCTTCTTTCTGTCTCATCGTACAATCTCTTCTCATTGTTTCTTCTGTGCCTGTTTCTGATGAAAAGGCACTTGTCCTCAAGAACTAAGTCTGACTCCTCTGTTTGTACTCTCAGTTACATAACTGCCTCTGTACCTTGCTTGTTTAAGAAAAATCTACTTCTCATAGCTGACAGGTATCTGGTCTGCTTCTCTCTCTCTCTGTCTCTCTCTTTGTCTCTGTCTCTCTCTTTGTCTCTGTCTCTCTCTTTGTCTCTGTCTCTGTCTCTCTCTGTCTCTCTCTCTCTCTCTCTCATATGATCCTTAATATTAAGATCATGTATTGTTTTGAATGTATTATAGAAATGGTATAAGACAGTATAAACCTAATTTCTCCCAGACTGCTTGCAGGTTTTCCTAGCCGACTTTATTAAATAAAGTGTTTTCCTATGTAATTTATGTTTTTAAGTTGATCAAACACTGAGTTATTGAGTTTCATTATTATTAATCATCCTTTGTCTATTCTGTTCCTGTTGAAGTACCTATCAATTTTTTTCAGTAATACCAGATGATTTTGTTGACTGCTACTTTATAATATAAATTGAGGTCTTAAAGTGCTATTTCCTTTTTTCACTACCTTTCCCTCCATCATTTCCTTTTATATTCTAGATCTCATTGCCTTACCTTTAAGCCTGTCAGAACACCTTGCTTCAAATCCATGATCCCCTACTTATTAAATGTGAAACTGATTGAGCCATAGAGTGTCTCTGGAACAGAGTTTCTTTTTTTTAAAGGGAAAATATTAATGATATCTGCTATACCTACTTCATAAGATTGTTATGAAGATCAAGTGTGATATTATAATGCTTTATAACTACAAGATACAATATAAAATTTCTCTTCCTCCTTTATTCCCCTTCATAGAATTTCTTCATGAAATATAAGCTCATAATGGATGTTTCCAATGATTGTGTTACAAATTTGTAGACATTTTAAAATAATTTTAGAAGATTCTCTTGTCATAATAGCTGGCAATTGTATAGTAGTGTAAGTTTAAAAAAATTAAATATATTATTTCATTTGACCATCACAACCACCCTGTAGGGAAGGTACATCTTTCTGCATTTATAGACAAGGAAAAGAAGACCCAGAGTGCTTAAGGGATTTGCCACTGTGAGATTCAAACTTATGTCTGTTCTTCCAAATCTTGTTCTCTTTCTTCTACATCATGCTGCCTCTTCTTGAAGGGCAAATAAAACAAAACCGAAAAATTTCATGAAATGTTCCAGAGTATAGAACAGTGTAACAGTTTACATGATGTATACCTATAATCCATTTTTTTTCCCTTTTGGTCTTAAGTTCACTGGCTGTCCTGTTATCAAAATTTATTTCTTCCCTCTTCCAGCTAACTGTGTTGAGAAATTTAGAAGTATAGACAAGAAATGGACAGTAAACTCTAAGGATAATAGGACTGTATTATTGCATTCCTCTCTATTCCTTTAAAACTTCAGAGATTTATATTTACCTCATTGTTAACATTCACAAAACTACTGTGTCCTTGTGTGTGTAGAGACATCTTCCATTGGAGTAAGAAGAATTAAAAGAAAATGTTTACCCCAGCAGATTTTGCAATCTAGACTTAAGAATTAAGTCTCTATTTTCCACATGACTGGAATGTCTTTGTGGTTGTGAATGAGGGAATAATGATAATAGGATGAGGTTAATTTAATTGAGTTTATCCTATACCTCTGTTAAATTTTAAAATCCATTTCCAGTGATCTCTTTGCATTTTTAAAGATGGCAAATTAAGTGATGTTACTTTATCTTTGCACTTATAGTGCTTAAAAATAGATTTCTTGCATTTCCTCCTCCTTAACTTGAAATATATGTTATTTTTGTCACAAATCTCATGTATTGGATGAATTTTTACAATTTAAACTACCTTTATAGCAATTTTTTTTCTGGAAAGGCTTATTGTCTTTCATTAGTAACTACATTTATACCCTGATTTTCTTAAAGTTTCTTTTTTGTCAACTATTTACTAATAGAAGCTCATATATGTGTTATGTGTGTTTACATACATGCACAAGCATACAGGCATGTACACATATGTATACATATATGCCTATCTGTGCATAAGAGTATATGTATATTTGTCTTCATTTATTTTGGCAAACACTTTTCTCTCATGATTGAAAAATAAAAACAAAATACAAACAAAAATTCTTAGAACAAATGCACTTAGTTCAGCATAACAAATTCTCACATTGATCATATCCAAAACTATATGTCTCATTTTGGATTTTAAGTCCATTGTGTCTTTGGCAGGAGGTGAGTAGTATGATATATCTTCAGTTTTCTGGATGTATAGATTATTATTTCATTGAACAGAATTCTAAAGTGTTCCATAGTTTTTTACATATAAATAATGACATTGTGGAAATTTTTCTAATGCTCTTCACTTCACTCTGCCTCAGATCCTCTTTGTAGTTTCCTATGAAGCTATTTTATCATTTGTATAGGACAACAATATTCTATTATGTTCATATAGCACAATCTGCTTAGCCATTCCTCAATAGTTAGTCATACCCTTCATTTTCACTTTTAGTCTACTATGAAAAGATTTGATGTGTATGTATATACTGACACATATATTCATATATATATATGTATGGATGGATATTATGGATAGCCATAAATTTTTTACCCTTTTTCTTTGATCTCTTTGTTAGTTAGGTGTACCAATTGTATAGTTGAGTTAAGGGGTGTATACAGTATAGTAACTTTTAGCTCAAAGTTCCAAATTGCTTTCTAGAATGGCTGGACCAATTCACAGTTTCATCAATGATGCATTAGTTTGCCTGTTTTCCTATAGCCCCATCTAATATTGGCCATTTTCTTCTTTTGCCATCTTTGCCCTTCTTATGAAAATGAAGTAGAACCTCAGAGTTGTTTTAGTTTACATTTTCCCAATTATTAATAATTTTAGAATATTTTAATATAGTTATTGATAACTGGAATTTCTTCCATTTAAAATTCTTCTTCATAACCTTTGGTCATTTATGTATTAAGAAATGCCTATTGGGTGGCTAGGTGGTGCAATGAATAGAGCACCACCCCTGGAGTCAGGGGGACCTGAGTTCAAATCCAGCCTCAGTCACAACACAAAACTAGCCATGTGACCTTGGGCAAGTCATTTAACCCCAATCTACCTTCCTCCCTCCAAAAAGCAAAAAATAAAGCCACTTTATATATCTTGAATATGAGAATTTTATTTCTAAAATTTTCATTTCCTTAGTTTACTTCATTTATGCAACACCTACTGTGTGTTAATCACTGTTGCAAGTGTTGGAGATACAAAGAAAGGTTAAAAATTTAGTCTCTGCTTCAAGGAGCTCACAGTTTCTTTACAGCCAAGATTTTTTTCCACAGGTAAATCATTTTTTTAAAGTACCTTTATACCTAATTTTCATTGTATTATATTTATTTTTGCAAAAAACTCTCCAACATTGTGCAACCAAAGTAGTTTTAGAAAAATTCTCCATAGTCCTCATCACTTTTTGAATGAATTTTTCTAATATTTATAGATCTAAAGAATAGTGTCTTTTTAGATCCTATAAATTTGTTCATGATAACACCTTTTAAGATTAAGTTATATATAGATTTGGAATTTATATTTGTATACAGTGTAAGATGTTACTTTGGAGCTAATTTCTGCCAAAATTGCTTCCAGGTTTTCCAACATTACCTATGAGATTCTTGATTCTTTGTTCTTATTTTTGTTTTATAACTCCCTTAAATAAAGCTTTGGTACTTTGATTAGTGCACCACTGGATAATTAAATTAATATAGGTGATACTGTAATTTTTATAATATAGGCTCCACTGACCCATGTTAAATTAATATTTTCCAAATTATTTAGGTGTCTTTATTCTGTAAAAAAGGATTTACTGTTGAATTTATATAGTTCCTGGATTTATCATAATAAATACACTCACAAATATTTTTATTTTCTCAATTCTGAATAGAATTTTTCTTTCTAGGTTTTCTTGTTGGGATTTGTTGGTCATATAGAGAGATATCAATAATCTATGTGGATTGATTTGTATCTTGTAATTTTGCTCAAGCAATTTATCTTTTAAAATAATTTTAGTTGACACCTTACAGTTCTCTAAGTAAATCATCATATCATCTGTAAAAAGTAATAATTTTATTTCATCTGCATATGCTCATTTCTTCCATCTCTCTTTTTTTGTCTCGTTGCTAGTACTAATATTTCTAGTACTATATTAAATTGTTGTGGTAATAATGGGTATCATTTCTCCACTCCTGATCTCATTGGAAAGGTCTCTAACTTTTCTTCATCATATATAATGTTTGATTAAAAGCAAACTTATAGATACATTTGCTTGTAGATACAGTACTATTTGATATATATTATAATCAAGCAGTGTGATAGATAAAAGTTCTGCAGCTAAAGTCAGAAAGACTCATCTTCACGAGTTCAAATCTAGCCTCAGATAGTTACTTGCTATTTGACCCTGGGAAAGTCACTTAAGTTTGCCTTGGTTTCCTCATCATTCAAATAAGTTGGAGGAGGAAATGGCAAACCATTGCATTTATCTTTGCCAAGAAAATCTCAAATGGGGTCAAGGAGAATCAGATATGACTGAAAAAAATGAGTAAAGTATTTGCCATATTAAGGGAAGTTAGATTCATTTCTATACTTGGAAGAGTGTGTGATTTCTTTAAACAGAAACACATTGGATCTCGTCAGAAACTTTAAACAATGTTTTGATATATTGATGTACTTTTTTTTTTTACTGTTCATATCATGTTATTGTTTTATTGTCAATTCATAAACTTTCATTAAGAACCTGCTCTGTGCCAGTTATTGTGCTTAAGCACTGGGAATATGAAAAGAGGCAAAAGACAATTCATGCTTTCAATGAGCTTGCAATCGAATGTAATCAAATGTAATGTAATTAACACTAAATCCCTTAGCTTCCCATGCTTGCTTCAAGTTTAACTTAAAATCTCACCTCCTATAAGAAACCTTTCCTGTTCCCCCTTAATGCCATTGCTTTTTCTCTGAGGATAATCTCGAATTTATCCTGTATATATCTTATTTGTATGTAGTTTTGTTTTTTTATCTTCTCTCCTTCTTTAGATTTTGAACTCCTTGAGGGTAGGGACTGCTTTCCTCTTTATACTCAGTCTTAGTAGAGTGCAGGCACATAGTAAGTTTTTAAGAAATGTTTGCTGATTTACATTAAATTATATTTATAGTTTTCCTTTGTTTGAATTATCCATATGTTATGGCTACAAATCCAAGTTGGTAATTAGACTTTGTAATATTTCATTTTATCCCACTTTGAATTTAACATTTTTCCATTGATATTCAGATGTTGATCTTTATTTTCTTTTCACTACTTTGTCCTTCCCTCCTTTAGGCTATCAAGTTTATATCTTTTTCATAGATAGATATGGTAGCATGGTAACTTGTCCTATTAATGCAAACAGTTTGTATAATATTGGAATTAATTATTCTTTGAATAGTTGATAGAATTCACTTTTTAAACTATCTGGTGGTGGAGGTTTTTTTTTTAATTGTTTACTTAGGCATATTTTGTTTCTTTTTCTGGTATTGGGCTATTTAAATGATTTATTTCTTTTATTAATCTAGATATTTTGTATTTTTTAAAGTTTTCATCCATTTCCTCACTATTATTAGTTTGGTAGCTGATAAGTGGTTTAAAAATCTATTAATTTCCTTGATTTCTTCAGTTTTTATTGTTTCCCTTTTCATTTTTAATACATATAACCTGGTTTCCCTCACTCTCTTTTAAACACTATAATCATTCATGCCCAATTCATTATTTTACTCCTCTTTATTATTGGTGAGTGTTTAGAGATATAATTGTTCCCCCATGAATTGCTTTATCTCCATCCCATAAGTTTTACATATTCTCTCATCATTTTCACTTTCTGCAGTGGAATTTTCTGCTGTTTCTATAAATTGTTCTTTGACCTACCAGTTCTTTTGAATTTTGTCATTTAATTTCTCATTATTTCAATTATGAGAAATAAAAAATTTGAATTTCTTTTCTGAAGGGTCCCCTTTTAAATATATTTTTACTATATTTTCTACAGTTTTCCTGTGATCTTTATTTCTTATCCTGGCAAATTTTTGTAGAATAATCTTCAAAGATCTATAACCCTTTCTCAATATTTTTACTCAGTTCCTTAATTTCTTTTGTGTTTATCTTATGTTTAGATATATTTAAATCTGAAAGGAGTACATTAATTTCCCCCCACTATATTCTAGTTTTGTCATTTCTTTCTCTAATTCAAATAACTTTTCATTTAAATCTTTAGATGCTAGGCTATTTGGCATTTATCTCTTTATTATTTACATTAATTCATTATATATGGTGCCTTTTAGTGTAATGCAGTTTCTCTGCTTATCTTTTTAAAAACCATTTTTATATTATAGCATTATCTGAAGACATTATTACTACCCCTGCTTCTGTGAATTCATTTGAATTTAATACATTTTCTTCCTACCCCTCATTTTATCTCTGAGTATTTATATTTTATTTATGTTATCATTGCATTTTGTTTTCTAATTTGTTCTTCTCTTATATTTTATGGGTAAATCTGTTCCATTCACATTTATAGTTGTGATTGTTAATTGTTAATTGTGTATTACCCTTCATCTCATCCACTTATACTTTCTCCTCTTTTTATACCTATTTTCCTCTTTATAAATGAAAATATAGTAAAAGAGACGGAATTTGCTTGACATGTGATTTATAAATGAAACAACCTTTTTTACTTATGAATATTCTTTTACATATTTTGTATTTAAGTTTAAACTCCTTTCACCCCCCTCTTCTCATTGTACCCTCCTTTTCCTTTTTAAAACTTAATGCATTTCTATACCTAGATCTCTCTGTGTGTAAATTGTGCTTAATTTTATTTTATTCAGTTCAGATGAAAGTGAGGATCATGTTAGGCCTGCTCCTTCCCTTCCCCCATGATTAAATATTCTTCATCTTACAAGTGCTATTCACCCATAGATTTTCTGTCATATTCCTTTGTCTATTACTCTTAAAATTATTAAAGTCCTAGAAGTATGTGTGTCTTATTCCCCTTTTGGAATATAAACAATTCATCCCCATATATTCCCATCCAATTAAACAAATATGTGTGCCTTTTTATATTTCTTTTGAATTTTCTTTTGCTTTTACAGTTTAAAATATCTACTCACTTCTAGTCTTTCTATCAAAAATACTTGGTATTCCTCTATTATATTCAAAGTTGTATTTCCTCCCCCATATGATAATACTTAGTTTTGCCAGATAGACCATTCTTGGTTATTGGGCATGATATTTTGCCTTTTTGGACTATTATATTCCAAGCTCTCCTTTTCCTTAAAGTTGCAGTTGCCAAATCTTGTATTATCCTTTGTAATTGAACTCTTTTTGGAAGGTTGGGAGTGCTACTTGTAGTGTCTTTTCCTTCACCTGAAAGCTCTGAATTTTACCTATAACATAGAAAATTTTCATTTGGGGGTTTCTTTCAGGAATTGAACAGTGGATTCTCTTTGTTTTTACTCTCTCTTCTCCTTATGAGACCCTGGTAGTCTTCATTTATCATTTCTTGAAATATGGCATCCAGGTTGTTTTTATTTTAAGTTATGATTTTCAAGTAGTTTTAATAGTTTTAGATAATCTCTAAATTATTACTTGTGTTCCAGGCAATTTGTTTTTGATGTTATATTTCCTGCAGTTTCTTTTCCTTTAAGTTTTGTGATTTTGTTTTAATATTTCTTGTTGTCTTATGTAGTTTCTTTTGTGACTTATTCTAATTTTCAAGGCAGTCAGTTCTTGGGCGAGGTTTTCCATCACCTTTTCTAAGGTGTCAGTTTTGTTGCTATCCTTTACTCATAAGCTATTCCATTTTTCTTTATTTCTTTTAGATACTCTTGTAATACTTGTGGCCAGGATAGTTTCTTCCTGTTCTTTGACTGGACTCATCCTCCAGGTTCATTCCCCAGGTATCTTTTGGTCCACAGTATTTTCTAATAGTACTTGATGTTTCCCTTGATTTGTTCATCTCAATATTCTCACTGTCTAGGTTGGGAAGCTTATGCTTCAGTCATCCTTTGCTCACATACTCCTGAATGGAGTAGGAATGTCCTTCATGTTCCTGACTACTGGTTAATTTTAGACCTTATCTTCGAAGGACCCAAGAGTTGATCTGCCTAGGTCCTTTCTCATGCTATTGGACTTCCTAAGAATTAGAGCTTTGTCCCAAAGTAGAATAAGCTGTCTTGAGAAGTGGGAGGATTCTCCTCTTTAGGAACCATTAAGCAGAGGTCAGATGACCACTTATAAATTATCTCATAGTATAGGTTCTTTTTGGCTATGAGTTGGACTTGTGGCTACTAAGGTGCCTTCCAAATCTCAGATCTTGTGATTGCATGATCTACATCCCATCTTGGAAAAAACAAATACAGGATTATAGCATTGACATTTTTTTGGTAGTGGAAGAATTAGGGAAGAAAAACAATAAGTACTGTGAAGGTAGTGAGAAGAAAATTTCAAATCATATGTGCCTGTTATAAAAGAAGGATCATCTTTCCTCTAGTTACTCTCTCAAGAAGACATGAACTTAATTAAACTCCAGTGGGCAAATTTAATTAGAAATTGTCAGTCAGATCATCACAGGGGAAGCAGATATCCATGAAGCATACCTTCTGCCTTCTTTGTGATTACTGAGAAATCCCTGACCTCTTGTATCCCTTAGAAAAATGGATGATGGTTACTGTGTACAGATCAGATCATGTAGTCTTATATTGTTGGGAAGATGAGTGGATACCCCTGGTGGTCTACCTAGTTAAATCAATGACACATTGAAGGAGAATATAAACAAAGTACACAGTCAGAATCCAGATTGGGAGCATTCTGATATCTTCTTGATAACATCAGCTGAACTAAGAAGGGTACAGAATGAACTAATGTGCACATTTATAATCTTTTATTTCTCCAGACAATTGTCTAAGCGGTCTCCAAATTATGTGGTTACCCAGTAAAACTACCATTTTGTGAAAAATCTGTTATTTTCTTAGACATGCCCACATGAAATCTTCCCTCCACTCAGCTATATATTTGTGGATGATGAATGACTTCTATATACCAACTACCAAATTCTTCAAAGTTATATGTGCTCATCAAATATTAGGTCCTGGCTACATTAAGCATGGTAGATTGCTATAAAAATAGATTGTCAAAAATAGTTTACTTCTGTGTTTATCCATACAACCTTTGTAGTCACTAACACTTCTGAAAAATATATTTTTAAAAATTTGCTTACAAGACACTTCAATATAATATATTGAAAAACAAGCAGAGTTTTATATTTTATACACACATATACACATACATAGAGGTACACATGAAAACACAAATGTACATAATGAGGAAAAACAATAGGTTTCCATTTAACTGCTGAGTGGTTTCTTCACATATAGCAGAAAGTCTAAATTAAGTAAACAATATTTTTGATAGGTCTTGTCATCCATCCCCTGTCATCTGAATATACAGCAAACTGACTTGCCTTATAATTTGTGAATGATTGTTTTAAATTTTTCCCCAAAACTTTTAAGAGAATGAGACATTTATTTAAGTTTACTTTAAAGACCACTGGTTTATGGCTAATGAGTGTATGGTTTATTAATCAAATGTATTTCACTGAAAGAAGCCAACTACAATTCACTTACAATTGAGATTTTACTCCATTTTAACGTTATTTTAATGAGCTACAGATTTGAATGTGGGCTTTGTTCATCTGTTGCTTCCGCTCAATTGCAGTTTCACCCCAAGAAGACACAAGACAGATTGATCAGGCTTCCAGTAATTGTGAGACTTAAATGAAGTGAACAGGGCCTTATGTTTCTAAACCAAATGAGAGGATTAAGGCAAAAAGGAAGAAAAAAAAAAGCAGTTCCCCCTTCCCCCCTCCCCTGCCATGTCCGTTAAGTTATCTATCTCCTATATTTAAATTTGATTAAGCTATTTGCTAGATAACTCTAGGTTTTCATGTAAGAATATCAAATGGAGAAAAGAGAGTTCATAAAGATCCTAGATCAATAAGAATAAAGGGGCAAGCTCTCATTTTTGTAACATGATGCTGGATAATTAAAATACAAAACATGTATTCTTTAATAACATTGTATAGCATTTTAATTCATAGTTAATATTGATTAATAAATATAAAACTTTGCATATTTAAACATAAGGATATTTATTATGCCCCTTCTTCTTAAGATAATTATTAAAAAATTACATTTGTTTCCCAAGAACTATTTATTTGCATTTTATAATGATTCACATTTTTATTGCATTTTATGGTTCAAAAATTGCTTTCTTCATAGCTTAGAGATGTAAGTATTAAAAATGTTTTTTAAAATTCATTTGAAGTATTCAATAGTATTCTTTGAATGATTTGGTATGGTCTTTCAAGGTTTTCATAGCTTTAATAACAGATTGGAGTCATATCTCTGAAAAGAATTTTGAATTACTTTCATTTTCAAAATGGATGTGTTTCCTGCATACTTCAGTTTATAGAATATAATTTTCTATTGTGATTATACCAGCTCTTCTGGTCCATGAAAATGAGATCTCAGGTACCAAGGATTTAGACTCATGGAACATTGGAACTGGAAGGAACCATAGAGATCATCTAGTCCATCCCTTGCATTTTTTAAAGGCAGAAATTGAGGTCAAAAGAGCTAATAATTTTTTGGAGGGGGAGCTAGTGGTAGAGTAGGGCCTAGAAATTTTGTGACTCTCAAGTTCTAGTCTCTTAATTTTCCACCTGCTCCAACAGTTGATGCTATGGACAGTCATCTATAACTTTGGCCAAGCTTCTCATAATGAACTTGTCTTTCTAAGGTGTCAGGAGTCAGTCTTCTTATAATGGGAAAAATTGTGATTTCAGTTTATTAAATGCACATAAACAAGCAATTCCTACAACATGCCAATTTGATAGTGTATCATAAGTTTATAATTTTTAATAAGAAGTTAACATACTTTTTATTAAGAAATTTATTATAATTTGGTAAATGACAAATTTAACCTATTATGTCAGTGAATTGAAATAATGCCCTTTTGTCTCGATAAATTTATTCTTAAGATTACCAAAGAAAGAAAAAGAATCTTAAAAAGTTCACATTTACCTTCAAGAAAGAGGAAATTTATTATCAGGTATTATTTTTCACATAGGGTTCTCTCACAATTAAAAGTTTTCATGAGCAAAACTCAATCTTAAATATTTTAGATTGTTCTTCTCTTAGAAGAATATTTGTGAGATATTATTAGGTTGGATTAAAAGCTTAATTGGAATCTCTTAAAATATTTATGATTATGTTTTCCTTCGTATATCAGTTTGCTTAAAAAGAACCCCCAAACAACTTCATTTTGGGGAAAATGACATGGACAAAGATTGCATAGGACGAGCAGACATGGAAGTATTACAATCCATAGTGTTTGAAGGAACACATCCATTTCAATGAGATCACAGATCCATTTGGGCATTTTAAATATTATCATAATATTTGAAATGGTTATAGATTTACAAAGACATATAGCAAAGTATTCCTATGTATATAGCATGTATTTAAAGAATTATGTGGCAGAGAAGATTTTTATTAGTTATAGATTTTTAAACATTGACAAAATATACTGAGAATCCTGAAAAAAAATATGTAGGAAGCAAAAAAGTACATGATGAAAAATGACAATATTTATAGTGCATTCTTACAATGGCAGTGGGTGGGGGCACAGCTGTAAAATGTGAATATTTTTCTTGAGTTTCACTCGGTAAAATTTTTCTTTTGAAATTTAGTGTATCTAAATAACCAAGATTATGGTTCATTTCATTTAATGTCCATTCCTATAAAATCATAGTGTTGGGAATATTATTTGCTGAGGCTAATCTATGTTAGATTTTTCATTTATAGGTCTACTGGCATTTCGAATAGTGAAGGTTCTGGTGTTTCCCCCTCTCCCTCCCCCCATATCACCAATTGCTTGTGTTTTTCATTCTGCTGGGCTGTTGTTCTTTCATTAACATTGCCCTGGTAAATAAGTTCAAGGTGAAACTCTCAGGCCCTGTAAATTGTGTCAGTTTTCATATCAACACTTTATAGCAGCATTCTTGACATCTGCAGCTCATGCAGATTTCCATTTTATTATGCAAATGACTATACCTGCCTTTAAAATTAAAAAAAAAATTCTCATTTAACTGGCACATTTAAAAACACCTTCCACATTGAATACTTCACTGCAAATATATGTAAAATGGGTGCGATTGGCCTTGGATTAAAGGGCATAGAGACAGACAAAAGAGACCACATTGCAACGTTAAGTACAAAGGCCAAAGAAGGCCTTATTAAGAGGTTCACAGATACTGTGTTCCAATCAAACTCCATCAGGGCTGAATTCCTTTTCTCTTTCTACAGCTTCCAAAAAGACATGGGAAGGAACCAAACGTTAAAGTCAAATAAAAAGCTCTTAAGCCAAGAGCACATGAATGTATAGCTGGGTAATGGACCTTTCATCTCTGAAATAAAAACAGTTCAGTTCAATTGGAGCTGAAGTTCCCTCTTTGAAAAAGTTTATTTTAATGAGTTTCCATTTTATGCGTGGGCTGTTCTTTAATCGATGCTGCTCCATTGAAGTTTTACCCAATGAAGACACAAGACAGATTGTCCGAGCTTGCGGCTATTGTGCAGAGTTGATGGAGTGTAGGGGCCCTTATGGTTGATAACAGAAGTAGTTGGTTCAAGCCAATAAATAAAACTTTAAACTCCCACTGTCGGCTGCATTGCCCTGAAAAGCTTTCTATTAAGCATGAATCTTTGGTTTTGAAGGACTTGTGAACCCAAAGGCAGCTTCTTAGCTCTGTCACACAAACTAAGTCAGTCAGACAAGCAGCAATCTGTCCTAACTGATAAACCCAGCTTGGCCTTTAAGATTCTAGACTTCTCTTCAGGAATCAACATTGTTAATATCTTGACAGACCATTAACTTTATAATATGGGAATCTGCTCCACTGTTGATTTATCATGAAAATGTGATGTTGGGAGATGTTAGATATTACCCTGGTTGGCACCGTCTTATTGATTTAAATTTCAGAATGAAGAGTTTTGCAGATTTAAATCTGTTAGTATATGGGGGGAAGGGCAGGGAAAGGAAAACATATTTCTAAAAAAAATTTTGATAATAAAACTCAAGAGTCATAAATGCAAGTTACCCAGGCAGAATAGATCCTTATGTACAACTAGGAGTTTTACTATGTTAAATCCCATTTACCTTAATTTCCCAGTGATTGATAAGGTCAATTTGCACCAATAGCCACAATAAAACCAATTCCAATCATTTGTCATACGTGCTAAAAAAAAAAAGAAACAAAAAAAAAGTTAAAATCAACTATGCTCTAAGTCCTCAGATTTTCACAAAATTTCCGCATAGTACTTTGGAAGCTGCTTAATCCTAAATTAATGGGAGTACCATTGTTGCTATAGAATATTCAGTGGTACTCAGATGACTTGAAAGAATCCCTCCCTAATTATCTTTGTCCTACTACCAAAGTGACTTATTTATAGATCTATTCTACTTCATAGCATCTGTTTTCTAGTCTTTCAAGCTAGAAGATACCTTCAAAATTTTTCAACCTAAATCCCACGTTTTACAGTTGAGGAAACTGAGACTCACAGAAGTGCCTTGCCAAGGATCTCACAGTTAGAAAGTTAATAGAGCTGAGATTAGAACTCTGGTCATCTGTTTGAAAACATAGACACTTTATACTACTTTCTCTGCCTCCCTGCAATGTTGAGAGGCAGGCATTTTTCTCACCTTCCTGCATGTTTGTCAAGGGCTGAAAGCCAGAAGAATACTAAGATACATGGTCCAAAAAACAAATAAATAAAAGGCCTGTCCCCTGTGACCTGAGAGGGAGTGTATTTTGGGAAAGAGTTAACAATACCCACTTTATATCTCTAAGTGTTAAGAAAATTGGGTGCCTGTGATCTCAAACTAACCCCTTGGTCATAGGATGTTTTTGAATAACTCAGAAGATTCCCATATTGCAAACCTCCATATGTAGATTGGCAGAGAGAGTTGTAATGCAGCTAGATTCTTTAAAGCTTTCAAATTGTCCCCAGATTCTCCTTGGAAACAGAATCAGATGTTATTTCACCCTTTCCCATCACATACAGGATCCTCTGTAGAACTAGTGGAAACCTTAGACATAGGATTCTAACTTTACTCAAGTATTTATTGTTTGGGACAAATCCAATATTCCAAGGGAGCTCTGATTAAAAAAAAAGTGATTATGTTAGTATGTTAGGAATTCCGATTCAAAGAAGACTAGCAATGACCCAATATTGCTTTTACCCATTGTTTGTTCAGTAGTCTACTTAAAATGATTGTGTGATTTCTTACTAGCTTTTATGTTTCCTATTACAAAAGCCAATACAGAATTGTAGCAAGTTAGTGAAGAAGATGATTCATTCTTTATATGGGCATTAGGGATTAGGTATAGAAGCATCCATTAAGTAAATGGTTTGAAGACTACATTTCTAATCTTCCTTAACGACCAAGTTGATTAAAGGTGGTCACAAACCTTTCCTAATAACCTGTTCTTTTATTTCTGTCAGTTTTTTGGCTCTAGTGTTGTCAATATTTTCCCTATTAAATTTCATTTCTCTAGTAATTTTTCCAAATATTTTTTTTTCTTTCAGAGATGTGCATCAGAATTGACATAGTTGACTGCAATGGCTCCAAATATGTCAATTCACATTTACAGACTCTCTAAAATGTGGTATATATAAATATGTATTGGGAGCTTTTAAAATGTGGACTATTAAACTGATAGATTCCAATGGCTTTCAGGAAGTAGAAAAGATTTAGCAAGTAAAATAAGTTCAGACAGATTTCATAATGTGCCACTGACATGCTTTGTCCGAATTCTTATAACAAGAAATTTATGCATGACAAACCACAAGAGTTTTATTCAGTCTTATTTAAACCTTTTCCCCGCAATAAAAAATATGTGATAAGCGATATATATATATATATCAGATATACTATACAGCACTCTGGTATACATCAGCTTGGAAAATCATCTATTTCCTTTGAAAAATAAGAGAGACAACTCAATAGAAAGGATGTAGCTTCTGGACTCAGGAGACCTGGCTTTGAGCAGTGTGGCCTGGGTGGCTACTTTCCCTCTGTCTGGTCTAAGCAGAATATTTGCACGGCTTCTTTTCCAGATCTTCATTGTACATAGCTACTTAATCAACTTTTCTTAAATAAATGGTTTTCTTTTCTTTTTTCCTCCACCGTTAGAATGTGAGCTTCTTGAGGGCAGGGATAGTGTTTTTTTGTCTTTCATTGTAACTCCCAGAGTTTACCACAGTGCCTGCCACATTGTAAGTACTTAATAAAAGTTTGTTAACTGGAATACTTTATGGAGTAGTAAGATGCAAGACAGAAATGAGTCATTTTTTAAATAGTGGAAGAAAGAGGGAGGAAAGGGAATGTGGAGATCCTGGAATGCTAGATTTATATTTGGAAGGGAACTTATAGTCATCTAGTCCAAACTCTTCATTTTCTGATGAAGAAATTGAGGCATAGTGAGTGACTTACCCAAGGTCACACGTAGTAATTGGCAGAGCAAAGATTTGAAGTTCAGATACTTGGCACCAAATTTCACACACATTCTACTGTACTGCAATGTATATTTTGAGACTTCTGCGATTTTTCTTTCTACCAGCAAACTGTCTTAGAATTGTACTTTTTAAAAGTTTATTGTAAATTATAAGATAAGCATAGCTCAGAAGATCTACACTGTGTTCTGTTCAGATTTTCTGAAGGTGGTTTCTAGTTTAAGGTTTTTGCTATTCAGTTGTTCCAGTCTCAGTGTCTGACTCTTCATGACCCCATTTGGGGTTTTATTTGCAAAGATACTGGAATACCATTTCCTTCTCCAGATCATTTTACAGATGAGGAAACTGAGGCAAATAGGATTAAGTAACTTGCTCACAGTCACACAATTAGTAAATATCTGAAACCAAATTTGAAGTCAAGATGAGTCTTGCTGACTCCAAGCCCAGAGCTCCACTGCGCCACCTAGCTGCCCCAGTTTAAGATTTGGGCATGTACCATTCTTTCTAAATAATCCTGCCAATCAACAAAATGTCTCTCATTTTCTTAAGACACTGTGGGGGTAAATTTTATATCTCTACTTTACTGTCATGAGAAATAAACTTGAGCTTGAAACTCAAAAATTTTAAAAATGAGTATTAAAAATGTTTTTTACTTGTAATTGGGAAAAATATTATTAAAAATAGAAACTGGAAGAAATGATTCATATACATTTGGGGTATGACATGGGGAAATGATACCTCTAATGCCTTAATTATGTTTCCATTTCTGTTGGTAAATCCTTCTACAGACTGCTTAGGGTGATTATTTCTGGTCCTTTGTTTGTACATCCCTATCTGGTTTGAATGCTTAGCTCAATTTAACCAGTTCAACAGAAATCTACACTGTATATAGAACTCTGTGCTAGACACATGGGGGAGATATTCAAAGGTAAATACAAGACATGATTCATATATAGTTTTTATACTTTCCCAAGTCCTGTATGTAACTGGAGTCCAAAAGTTGCATTCTGAACCATGAGGGGCTCTGGGTGTATCCTGCTATACTGAGGGCACCATAAACCCATTTGTTTCTGTGTTCATGGCTCAGTTTGTGGTTTACCTTCGTGGTCTACTTCCTCCCCTTCTGAAAAAAGTAGTCACTTCATTCTACACCCTTCCCCCCTCCCCATCTGCCCAGTTTTCTTTTCCCTTTCTCCTTGTATAAACCATGGGCATTGACTTACTTTTTGCCAGCTTGTGTTACAACTCTGAGATTAAGAAAAGAAGGACTTTTTTAAAGTAACAAAAATTATGTGGCAACAATGAAATATAAATAGGTTTGCAGCTTATTTCTGTACACAGAGCAAACTAACAGAAGAGATTAGTGTCTAGATGGATGGAAATTGGTAAGGTTATCCCATCCTCATTTGAACTCATGGAATTTTGCCCTCGTGCATTTACTATGTTCTAGTGAATGTACACATGTTATCCTTCCTGGCAAGATTGTAAACTCTCTGAGGGAAGGGACTATACCTTATTGATTTTTCGTATTTCTCCAGGGCCTATCCACAACTATGCACATAGTTGCTCTATAAATATCTGTTGAATTAAATGAATGAATGAATGAATGAACAGAATATAAGAAGGCAGAAAGGGGAATAAATAGTTTATAGGCACATAGTGGAATCATATATAGAATTCTAGACTTAGAGACAGGAAGACCTGAGTTTGTATCCTGCTTCAGACATCTAGTAGCTGAATGACCTAGGGACCCAGTTGTGATTTTTTAGAGGCAATATGGTATAGTGAATGGAGTTCCAGACTTGGAATTGGATAGACCTGGATTCAAACCCTGCCTTTGGCACTTACTAGTTGTGTGACACTGTACAACTTGTTTAGACTCTATGGACTTTAGTTGCCTCATCTTTAATATGAGTGGTTTTGATTTAATGGCCTTTTAAGGTCCCTCTATCATTAGAGATGGTTTTTATTTACTATGTATTTCCCAATATATATTTTTTTTCCCAATTTCCCAAATATAATTTACTGACAGATTTGAACAAATAAAGTAGGTTGAAAATGCTATTGTCTCAAAAATCATGTTTATATTTATAAGCACAAGGGGAGGATGTATCACCTTTTTCTAAATAGGTAATAGGGAAAGTCAATTATTTGGTTCTGGATTTAGATTTATCAACCCCTTCCTTCTCCTGTAATCATCCATGAAAGAAAAGGGGGAAGAGGAGAGAGAGACAGAGAGAGAGAGAGAGAGAGAGAGAGAGAGAGAGAAAGGAGAAGAAAAAGAAGGAGGAGGAGGAAGGACAGAGAGGAGCTGTCATCCCCACTCCCATCCCCCTTGTTCACATAAATATGTCCCAAAACAATAAAGGTATGGGGGAGAATGGGAGGGAAGACAAAAATCTAATCATAGCCAATCCCATCCAGCTAGTCCCACCCTTCAACACTCTAGAAGTCCCTCGGCCCCACCTTACTGCCCATGTCACTTTATCTCCTCCTCTTTTTCTCAGAACCTCTATACTTCCTTTCTTTTTTAATAGTTATTTTTTTTAAAACATCATCATGTATTTATTTTCCTCTCCCCCTCCTCCTCATTGGGGTGTGTGTGTGTGTGTGAAATATTTGTAACAAATGTGTGTGGTAACACAAACTCCTCTTTTTACCTCAGCTTCTCTTCTTTGGATTCTCGCCTCCTTATTCCTCTTGTCTCGATCTTCATTTTTTTGGAGCTCCTGTCCCAGGCCTTAGAAATTACCAATGAAAGGTTATAGGGAGGGTGGGGCCCCCCCTTCCCACTAATGGGCAAATTGGAAATGTATGAAAACTAAACCTTCCTGAAATCCTAAGGAAACAGAGAGGAGGTGTGTACCTGGCATCCTAAGTTGGAACTCTGGATACATTTTCCCCTACAAACATTATTACATATGGTATGTAGGGTCTGTACTCAATAATCAGACACTCCAATGGACCTGTGGTTTCATCAGCTGGGGACTTTTCCTTCAATTCATCTCACAACATTTCTCCGTTTCTCTTGATGCTGTAAGATCATCATGGAGCATAATGGCTGGCCATCTGTTATGCCTCACTTTTGTTTCTCCTTTTCCTGTCATAAGGTCCTTTGATAACATCTTTTACTCCTGTTTTTCTTTAGAATTCCTCTTCGATTATATGTTAGACCCTGCTCACACCCACTACTCATCTTAGTTATTTACACATTTTGCTGCTATACGGTAGCACCAGTAAAATACTTATTTGGAAAAGAGGGGCATTTGTGTAAGTGGAAAGCTTGGGATTCCATAAAAGAACCTACTTTCCTTCCCCTTTTTACCTCCAGGCCCAGCCCGTTGCCTATCTGTAATGATCTGTCCCAGATATACATATATTGTTGGACAAGATTTATAGGCTGTCAATATCAATGAATGTTGAAATCTGGGGTCTTTCCTATTTGGACAGATAGGACAAACTCCTTTGTGTCATAACTGATCTCTCCCAGGGATCTCTTCCACAGTCTTGGGAGTTGATGCAATTAGCATAATGTCATTTGTATATAGGATCCTTAGATTCTATAAAAATATTAATAAAGAAAGCTACTTCATCTTTTGGGTTTTGGTTAAACAGATTTTTATGGGTTAGCCTAGGAACCTAACAATTCTAAGGCCCAAAATGTGAGAAAAGACAAGAGAAGGCAGCAAGTTGTTGGCAATGGGGAAGGAAAGGGAGTAGCTGAGAGACACAGAGAACAATTACTGTGACAGTTGTTTCAGGGGTTTAGATCTGACTCTACCTCTTACCTACCATATGACCTCGGACAAGTTAGAGACCCTTTAGATTTAATTTATTTATTCATAATGCAATTTTTTTTTTCTGTAATCAGCCTCCAACTTCCCTTCTGCTCCTAAAATCTTGTGATTTTACCTATTTAGTAGGTTTGTCTGAGACAGGGAGAGTTAAGCTGCGAGATATTTGGTTTTGTACAATGGCAATAAATTGTATTAATTATTATTAGAAGGATCTTCTTTTTCCATGTTCACAATTACTCTTCAGGGTCTCAATCAGTCAGGGTTTTGTTTATTCATTTTTCAGTCACATCTGACTCTTTGTGATCCCATTCGGGGTGTTCTTGGCAAAGATACTGAAGTGGTTGCATTTCCTTTTCCAGCTCCTTTTACAGATGGGGGAACTGAGGCAAACAGGTTAAGTGACTTGCCCAAGGTCACACAGCTAGTAAGTGACTGAGGCCCAATTTGAACTCAGAAAGATTAGTCTTTCTGACTCTAGGCCCAGCTCCCTACCCACTGTACCACCTAGCTCCCCAATCAGTCAATAGACATGTATTCATTAAGAGCCTGCTGTGGGCTAAGCACTATGCTAGTAAGAGGAGAATATAAATAAAAAGAGCTTATGTTCTGTTACCATTTGTCTTGTCAAATTTGTTCAGCCTTTGGCACTTCAGGAACTGACAAATTATTGAAAAAGTCCTCTATATTTCAGTAATTGTCTTTAAAGATTTTTTCCAATTCTGATAGTTACCAAAATTTCATAGTATGGTACAGAAGAAAGAATCTCTGAATTTGGAGCCAAAGGAATCGTTTCCTGATATTCATAAGCTGTCAGTCGATTAGTCAATAAACATATATTAAACACTTGCTGTATGCTAGGTACTGTGCTAAGGGTTGGGAATGCAAGAAAGGCCAAACAAAGTTCCTGCTCTGGAGGAGTTCACAGTGCAGACAATGGTGCAGACAACATGCAAAGTAATATCTAGAAACAAGTTATGTAAAGAATATATTGAAAATAACCAATGGAGGGAAGGCTCTAGAATTCAGAGGGATTAGGAAAGGCTTCCTGAGAAGTGACGAGAAGGAGGGAGAGGATTGGATGGAAAGATGCCCAGAGCCAAGAGATGGAGCATCATGTTCATGGAACAGCAAGGAGTCAAGTGTCACTGAATCGAAGAGGAAGGGGAGGACAGATTAGGAAGGGCTTTGAATGCCAAACCGATGGTTTTATATTGATCCTGGAGGTGATAGGAAATCACTGGAGTTAATTAAGTAGAGGAGTGACATGATCAGACCTGTGCTTTAGGAAGATCACTGACAACTGAGTGGAGTCTGGATTGGAGAGGGGAGGCATGTGACAGACAAACCAACAGACTATTTCAGTCGTCCAGCTGGGAGGTGATGAGGGCATGCACCAGGGTAATGACAGTTTCAGAGGAGTGAAGGGGGCATATTTGATAAATAGTTCAAAGTTAGAATTGAAAGGCCAGGCAGTAGATTGGATATGGGGGGTGAGAGGTAATAAGGAGTCAAGGATGGTACCTAGCCTGGGAGGATGGTGGTGTCCTTGACAATAACAAAGAAGTTTAGAAGATGAGAAAAAGATAGTGAGTTCAATTTTGGGCAGATTGAGTTTTAAGATGTCTTCAGGACTTCTATTTTGAGATGTCCAATAGGCAATTGGAAATTAGCCTGAATAAGTAGAGGTTAGAGATGGCTAGGAAAATTTAAGAATTATCAACATAGAGATGAAAATTCAATCTATTAGCATTGACTTACTGACTGAATCTGAATTCAAAGGGTTTGAATTCTAGTTCTAACATACAGAAGCTGGGTTATCTTGGGTAAATTGCTACCTCCTTGGCAAAACTGAAATGGGTCTTGGTTTTCTAATCTGTAAAATGAGAGAACCGAGCTCTTAAGTTTCCTTCTAGCTTTAAATGTACGATTTAAAGGTCTAGGAAATGAATGAGCTTCTCAGCACATCAGTAAATTAAGCGTTTTTGAAGGTTACCAGAATCCCTTTAGTTCACCAGGAATCATTTAACGAACTGAAGCCATGATTTACTAAATAGAGTCTGTAATGGTTACATGTTAGATTCTAAAAGTGCCACACTTATTCCCAGACTATCACATCGAAGCGGTGGGAGAATGCGGTTCCAGGGGCTTGGATTTCCACATTTGGAACACATCTTTTTTTTATGGTTTTTCTAAAGATATTCTTTTTTCCACCAAAATAGTAAGCATTCGCTATAATTGTTAAATAGCGGCTTGCCCTAGAGATAGCTTTAAAAAAAAATATCTCATTTGTGTTTTTTAAAGGTAAAATTTGGACATTTCTGCCCAAGTTGTAGAATAATGAAGACATCTGTTTTCATATGGTCCTTGCCATAGACTACCAGCAATTTGATGACATGCTGTCCAGATTTGTAAATTTCCCTGGAATGGCCTTCGATTTTCTGATATGTTCTGAGAGGTCACTGACAGCTTTTGAGGTGAAGTACACATACAGCAAAGGGCAAACAGAGACTGCATATGTCAGCTGGAACATTCCCTTCTTGACTAGACAGGGTGAAATTGCTGACATGCCTCTGTACTTGTATGTCTCCAGTTTTCTGCTAAATGTTTGTGACTTAAAGAAAAGAACAGACAAGCATCCTTAAGGAACATATACACACATTGTCTCTTATTTAGTCACTGGCTAAGTTAGTTGGCAGTTGATACTTATCAGCTTAATCCTTCTTGTGGGCTAATTACTATGCCTAGAACAAAATGTATTTGGAAGACTTCTGTTAACAAAACTTAAGTTTGGCTTATATTTATAGTGTTGTTTTATTATTTAATTGTTTTCTCCTGCAATTTAACTCCAGGGAACTAGTAAATTCTTAATCTCTTTAGGGAGAATCCTCATCAGTTCTCGTCTCTCTGTCTCTATCTCCCTCCCCCTCCTTCTCTCTCCCTCATCTCCTCATCTCTTCTTCCCTTGTGTCTCTTCCCCTTTCTTCCCCCTCCCTGTCTCTGTCTCTCTGTCTGTCTCTGTCTATCCCCCGGTTTTATTCTCTCTCGTCTTCCTCTGCTTGCCTCTCTCTTTCTTTCAGCTTCCCCCCCACCCCGTCTTATGACTCCCCCAACATGCAGATAGACAATTTATGAAAAGGATTTACATCTTTGGATGACTGTCTTTATTAAAAATCTGATGAATTACTTTGGCTTGCTAGTGTTTACAAGTTGCTTGTGCCAGGCTGCGCCTTAACTAGGTGTGGAGAGGGAAAGGAAGAATTGTTATTTTTTTCAGTATATGTTTAAACAAGTAAACTAACCACAAATCTGGATTCTGGTACAACATTGCCTTAGGGGAAGAGTGTATAAAGAGTGACTCAACAATCTGAAAAAAAGAAAAAAAGAGAAAGTTGGAAAAGGCAGGGACAAATGCTCATTGTTCATTGGTCTTGAGTGTGATTGTCATTTCAGTTTTGCCTAGGAGGTAGCAATCTTGGAAATGCCAAAAGATTAACATGATTAGAATAAGAATAGAAGCTAAATCTAGGAGGAGATCTTGGAGGAGAAAGGCAGCAAGGATACACTGAGGTCAGGGAAAAGGACCTCTTACCTTATCATCCTGGGGCCTTTGGTTTCCCAAAAAGTGGAATCCCAGATGCTAGTTTATAGAAATAGAGTAGAGAAACTAACTTCATTCATAGCTATTACAATCTAGAATAAATTATTAGTGATTTTAGACTTTGGGGGGATAATCAAAATAATCTCATTTTATAGTAAATATAAAAAAATAACTTTGTTCAATAACCTCATTTTATAGATGAGAAAACTGAACCAGAGTTACAGAATGGCGTTCTTAAGGTCGAATAATTAGTGACAAAGATGAGTCTGAAACCCTGGTTTCCTGCCTCCCAGTTCTCTGCTTTATTAACAGGTCAAAGGTGAGAGTGATGAGGGATGGTGCCCTCTAGGTTCAGCAGGAATTCTGATCTTATCTAAGACCAGAAAACCTGCAATAGCTTCTGGAAAGGTCTCAGGCTTAATTGGAGTGAGAGTGGTAGAAGTTTATTGTTAGGCTTCTATGAGAAGCGGGCAAGAGTCCTTTAGGGGACCTGCAAGTGAGAGGGATACATGCTTTTACCTTTAAAGGGTAGGGCTGCCATTGTCAGGGCTGACCAGACTGGAGGGGCCTCAGTGCATAGATAAAGGTTAGAGCTGACCTAGAGGAACTTGTGACTTTAGTGCATAGATAGTTTAGATGAGATTTGGGCCAGACTGGAGGAGACATGAAGAGATTAAGTAAGAACAAAGGAGTCACAAGTTGTTGCCTAGGCCAGTGTGCCTATAGGGGGAAGGAGCAGAGCCCAAGGCTGGGAAAGGGATTTCACAGATTACAATTTTACAATACAAATTGCACTTACAACTGCACAGACTGGTTTTACAAATTGGTTCCACAAATTGACCTAGACCCCAGGTCTAGAGGTCAAGAGAATGTCCAAGATCAAAGTCTAGGAAAAAATTTTTGAAGCCAGACAGGAAAGGCAGTTTGTGTGTGTGTGTGTGCGCGCGTGTGTGCGCATGTGTGTGTGTGTGTGGATGGATTTGAGAAGAGTGGACAATAAATGCTTTTCCCAATTAGAGCTATAGCCTAGGATAAAATAAGGACATGCCAAAAGGCCCAAAGACAGATCATAGGATCATAGCATCATAGTCTAAAGCTGGAAGGAATTTCAGAGACTATTTAGCTGATCCCCCTCCTTTTACAGATAAGGAAACTGAGTCCCAAGGAAGTTTATCACAGTAAATCATAATCTTCTTAGTCAGTACACAGTATCTAAGTAAAATCTTCTTTCAGCTTGACTTGTGCCCCCCAAAAATCACATGCCACCTGATTTGGAGCCCACCATTAAGCCCCTTTGTATTTGTCTTTGTTTCTATCCTATACCCTGTAATAGCTTGAAACAGCTTAAGGCATAGTCTTGGGAATTGCCCATGGCATAGTTCACCAACCCCCTACTTCCTGAATTAGCACTCTGTATATCATCACTATGTACAGGGATCAGTCCAGGGGTTATGGTACAAGTTTATCTTAAGAAGAGAACACCCTGTTCTGTTTCTAGTGACCAAGCAGGGTCCCCACACCCTATACTCATAACAAGACCCCTAGCCTGTCACCATTACCCAACAACCCTTCACCCCTTCACCCTGTACCCTACACTCTATTTATTCTGGGAGGGACTCCTTTCCAGGAGAGTTGCACCCTTGTTCCCTCCCGTTATTAGCCCTGAGCTACAGATCTAATCAATGGCAATTCTTGGCTTCTGTATGTCATTGCTTATGCTAGCTCCCCTCTCTAATAGTGGTTTTTGTGGTTTTAGCCTTTATAAGCACTGTGTATACCCCAATTTTGGGCTCCCTGATTTGAGTGTATACTCCAGGCAGTCATGCACTTGATCAATAAATCCACGCCCAAATTTATCTTGAACACAAGTCTTAGCTCTCTCTTATTCTCTGCACAACAGACTCAAGGCTTGCTCTCAGCTTCTGTGGTTCCTCTTCCATGGCCCCAGCTCCAACTGTCACCTGGGTTCAAAGGCAGGCAGCTTCCAGTTCCTTGTCCAGCTCCTTGTCCAGTTCTTCATTCAGTTCCTGTTCCACATTAAAATTCAGTGTCCAGTCCACCTGAAGTCCTTCACAGTTCCTGTTTCTGGGAAGACAAAGCTCTACAGAGCCACAATAATATTCATATACATTGCTGGCACCATCATTAATTCACTATCTGCCTATGAAATCAACTCAGACCCACTAACAAGGTCTGAGAACTCAACACAAATCATCAGCATAGAAATCAACACAGACCCACAAACAAGGTCCAAGAGGTCAGCACAAATCTTCAGTAAAGTCCCAGGACCTCCAAAACCCTCCTCCAGGACTTCTGTAAACATACAACCAGAAAATCCTCTTTCAGGGCTTCCAGTAAGGTCCTAGGGCTTCTGTACAAAGTATTACAAACAAACATCAACACAGACAGAGCAGACAGAGTGCCGGGATAGCACAAGTTTTCTCCTTCTTGACTCTGCCACCACAAGAGTCCTCTTCTCAGTTCTGCTGTCTCTGGCCTGGGCCTCTCCTTATATATGGTCATTAGATCCTGCCCTTGAGTTCATGAGTTCTAGGGTTCACATTTTGTGGGATTCACATGTCCTGTTTCTTAACAGACTCGATACAGGGCTCAAAATAATTGGTGTTAATTCAATAGCTGAAACAAGGTGTGAACTATTTCTGTACTTGCTATTACACATACCTAAAGAGGAAAAAAATAAGCCACATGTGATCCTCTTGTCCTCCTGTATTCCAGTGGTTATTACCTCCAGGAGCAAATATAAAATCCTCTGTTTAGTTTTTAAAGCCTTTCTTATCCTGACCTTTCCTACCTTTTTAGTCTTCTGACATACTTGTAAATGCTTGTTTACATATTGTCTCCCCTATTAGACTGTGAGCTCCTCAAGGGTAAGCACTGATTTTTGCCTTTTGTTTTCTATCCCCAGCCCTTAGCATAGTTCCTGGTTTATAGCAGACCTTAATAAATGCTTGTTGACTTGAAAAGATTTGACATATACAGAGTTCACTGTCTTAATGAGGGTTTACTGACAGTCCCTACACCCAGTTGAGTGCATTGCTTAACCAGTTGCACTCCTGAGGGCTACAGATGAAATACAGCGTTGCTCAAGTCAGTATTTTGAGTTGGCTCTCATCCAGGTATCTGGCCTATAGCCTCAGCAGCCACTGAGGAAAGGGAGTGGTGGCAGCTTCACATATGGCTAGTGACAGGGGTTCTACCACAAAAAATGTAGTAGTGATGATGGGGTATAGTCTCTGGGAATCCCCTTGAACTCCTTGAATCTTCCCACTGGATCAGGCATTCCCCTGAGGCCATAAGCCTTCCATTATCACCTTGACTGAATCTTTGTTGCCCTTAACCTAGTCTAGCCCTCTATCATCTGACTACTTCCCACCCCTGATCCTATCAAAATATCTATAACCAAATCTGTTGCCCTTAAACTAGCCTAGCCCTCCCTTACATGTTACCTCCAGATTGCCCTGAACTGTTTCCTACCCTTGATCCTATCAAAATCTCTTTATCTTAGCTCCTAAAGTCTGACCCCAGTGCCATTAAGATCCTCCTTAGATTCCTCCTTAAGATCCTCCCTAGACCTCTCCTCTCAGACTATTAGAGCACCCCCTAGATTCCTCCCACAGTCTTTCTGTATATAAGATCCATCTTGCCAACATAAAGGTGCTCAGATTCAATCTAACTCAGGCTCAGTCTGTGTCAGATTGTTCTGGCCGGCTTGTCAATACAAGTGTCACAAATACTTTGGCTCCTTAAGAGTCTACCCATTATGGCGAATCTTTAATTAAACTTTGTTTTTTTTTTTGTCTGAGAGAAGGCTTGAGTCGAATTCATTCTGCAAGACATGGTGTGTTGGTATTTTGGGGTCTAGAGCAATGCTAACCCTAAACATCAACACACTTTAAGTGGGATCCCAACATCAAAGATGGCTCACCAGATTTCCTCTTTTTATACAGAATAGGGTGTCTGTTATGTGTCAACAGTGTTTCAGCTTTCCAGGTCCCAGGGATTTGAGGGCAGTGAAAAGCTAATTAAGCTAGTAAGCATAGTATCAGAATGCTCTCAGGAAGCAGAAATCTGCTGTTTATTGTCCAAGGAATTAAAGGGCTATTAAAAAAAAAAGATTCCATATTCCTGTTAAACAATGTGAATAATTCATTAAAAGAATGACATTTTCTTTCTTTTTTTTTTTTTAAAGCAATCAAGGTTAAGTAACTTGCTTAAGATTTCACGGCCAGGTGTTTCTGGGTGCTAAGTATCAGAGCCCAGATTCAAATCCCAGGTCATCCCGACTCTGGGGCTGGTGCTCTTACTCACTGTGCTACCTGGCCGCCCCAAGAATGACATTTTCAATTTTAGAAGTCCTAAACAACAAATAACCTTATATACCTTAAGGATATTCAGGTGTTATGGAATGCCATATAATAGCTAACACTAATACACCTGCTCAAGGATTTTCCATGTATCCCTATTGCTCCTAATGTGAAGGAAGGAAGAAAAAAGTAACAATTTATCATGTTCTTATTATGTCTGAAGTGCCAAAGATACAAATAGAAAAAGCCCGACAATTCTTGCTCTCAAAGAGTTTGCATTTTAATCAGGATAGAAAACACATAAAATGGGTTTTAGCACTAGGTCGGTGGGACTTATAAAATCATATGCATTTCTGATGGTGAA
Organism: Petaurus breviceps papuanus; assembly: GCF_028583685.1. Lineage (NCBI taxonomy): Eukaryota > Metazoa > Chordata > Mammalia > Diprotodontia > Petauridae > Petaurus > Petaurus breviceps. Next base: position 75,141,824 of record NW_027186304.1, on the reverse strand, counting down.
CCATTTGAAGGTGCCAAGAATGGTTTTCTGGAGCTTCAGTAGCTGTGGATGCTGAGGGGATTCGGGCTACAGCACCCATGGCAGTTGCCAGGTTTCATTTTCACAGGGATTACTCTCCTGAGATGATGGCTATTGAGGCTAGGCAGGAGTACTTGACCTGACATGTCAAGTTCTTCACAATATGGTTTCAACCTACAATTTTGGACATTTTTTTTGTTTGTTTTGCTTTTTGGAGGGCTATTGGGGTTAAGTGACTTGCCCAAGGTCACACAGCTAGTTTTTGTGATAAGTGTCTGAGGCCGGATTTGAATTCAGGTCCTCCTGACTCCAGGGCCGGTGCTCTACTCACTGTGCCACCTAGCCACCCCTTGGACTTGTTTTTAAATTCCTTTTAGCATTCATTCTACATTCTAGCCAAACCAACCTACCAGTTGGTTCCAGAGCTTGGAACTCTAGCCCAAGTCTGTGTCTTTGCATAGGCTGGCCTTGCCTTTAATACCTTCCTTTTTCACCCCTCCCTCTTAGCATCCTCAGCTTCCTTCATTCCAGCTGAGCTCACCCCAAGTGCTACTTCCTAAGCTGAGGTCTTTCCTGATTTCCCTAGTTGGTAGTATTTTCTTCTTCTTGAATTATTTCGTCTTTTCTTATGTATTTTACCTGTGATATCTCCCAGTATAATGTAAATTCCTTGAAGGCAGGCTCTATTTTTTTTAATCTTTGTGTCTTAGTGCCTAACATAGTGAATTGAAAGTAATAGATAATTAATAAATAAATTTATGTTTAATTGGACTGTTAATATTTGTGTCCATGGTATATGTCATAGACTCATAGAATTTTTAATGATAAAGGGAACTTCAGAATTCATCTATCAGCTCCTTTATTTCAGAGATAAGGAAACTGAGACCAATAGATGTTAAGTGATCCTTCTAACCAACATCAGATTATAGCATTTTATACTGTTTTTCTTGCTTCACATATGCAAAATAAAATCAAGACTTAATATCATGCATATAAAAAGGAAGACTGGATGAAATATCATTTCCCAGTTAAATGAAAATTAATTCAGATTTTTAAATCAAGACTAATATATGCAGCATGACATAATGAACAGAGAGCCTGCCTTGGAGTGAGAAAGACCTGGCTCAGGTCCTGGTGCTGACACATGCTAGCTCTGTGACCAGAGCAAGCCATTTAATGTCTCATGACCCCAGGCAATTTTTTTTCCTGTTAAAAACTATACATTACAGTTGTATTGTTTAGGGAGTTTTGTAGCTACAGTTTTCCACAGATGAAATCACAGGTCTTTAAAAAAAAAAAAGCTTTAGTTCAGTCATAGATTATTTGGAAGGTATAATAAGTTGAAGCAGCCAGAGATCCAAAAATAGGTGGGAGTATCAAATGTCAAAAATAGAAATAGTGAAAAGAAATGAGTTGACTTGGACTTTTTTTTTTATCTTTTCTGGTTGAGGTTAAATATTAACAGTTCAATTATTTTGTTTGTTGAGTGTTGTCAGTCAAATTGGACTCTTCATGACCCTGTTTGTGGACTTCTTCGCAAAGATACTGGAGCAGTTTGCCATTTCCTTCTCCAGCTCATTTTACAGATGAGAAAACTGAGGCAAACAGCAATAAGTGATTTGTCCATGATCACACAGATAGTAGGTGTCTGAGTCTGGATTTGAACTCATGATAATGAATCTTCCTGATTCTAAGCCCAGTGTTCTATCCAATGCACCACTGCCATTAGTTGCCCATTTGGTCTATTATAGGTTGACTTATTTAGGACAATATATCAATGCTACTTTGACGGATCTGTTATTTCATCCACTCCATCCAAAAATGCAGGTTATAACCCATCTGTGCTTTTTTAAGATCGCGTGATACTTCTTTATCACCTTCCATCAATCCTTAACACATGGCACACCTGATGTGATAGAGGTCTTCCTCTAGGTCTTTGGGAATATCAGTCCATAGATTTAAAGCCAGAACAGACCTTGGGGGTAACCTAGGTCATGTGGTTCAACCTCCTTATTTTGCAGATTAGGAAACTGAAAGATTAATCAATTTTCTCCAACTTGCCCAAGTAGTAAATTGCAAAGTGAAGATTTGAACCTAGTCCTCTCACAGCAAATCCAATGCTTTTCCCCCTGTACCATGGCAGTTGAATGGAAACCAATTTAGTGCACAGGCTATCTAGTGTTTTTCATATCTATCTCTTTTTTTTTTTTTTAAGCAATCGGGATTAACTTGCTCAAGGAGCCCGGATTTGATCCCCAGGTCATCCCAACACTGGGACCGGTGCTCTTACTCTCTGTGCTACCTAGCTGCCCCACATATCTATCTCTCATGACACTTTTTGTGCCTTTTCTTTTGTATAAATATTGACTGATATAATATTGTAAACCATATAAGCCTACCTTGTACCTCACCATTGTGATCACTGCATTGGGTCTTCATGTGACCCATAACTTAAATTCCTTAGAAACTAGTTTTCTGTGACTTACCGTCATAGATCATGACTGGAAGAGGAGATTTTTATTCTTCTTAAGTGTGCTGGAAATAGGAATTAGTCTCTTCCAGCTCTGATTCTATGATCTTGTGTTCCTAAGTAGTCAATGAACCTTCATGAGCAGTTTTTATAAATTGAAATATGTTCTACATGATATTTTGAAGAAATATCTACCTAATTCCTCATACTGTATTAAATAATCAGCAGAAACTTTGGAGGTCCAATCACATTTGAAGCATGAATACTTTGGAATACTTAGGAAAGATTATCAATAACATTTAAAAAATTAAAACCATTTCTCTAGCATATAAAATATGCATTACAAATCCCATCCAAGTTAGTCTCTCAGAGTCTCTTTATCACTGAGTTTTAAATTCCTAAGAAGAGAGTTGGAAAGTTATTGGTGTATTTTAGGTAAATCAACTTCACAATTAGCTAGAAATCTTCTCTATATTAATTGAATCTATTTAAAATATGTATGTATATATATGTAAATACACATATACATATATATGTCTACAGATATGTATGTATGTACATATGTAGATTTCTTGTCTGAAAATTTCCTTGTCTAGGTCAGTGGCTTTTTTTTTTTTAAAGCAACTGGGGTTAAGTAACTTGCTCAAGGTTATAGAGCTAGTTATTTCTGGGTGTGGTGCTAACTATCTGAGCCTGGATTCAATCCCAGGTCTCCCAACTCTGGGGCCAGTGCTCTTACTCACTGCGCCACCTGGCCGCCCCTAGGTCAGTGCTTCTTAAACTGTGGATGGTGACCTCATATGGGATCACGAAAAATTTGGCAACAATAAAAGGTTTATGAACATGCAGCAACCAAAAATTAACTAAAAATCAACCAAGTAATGAGTCCAAGGTGTTTCTGGCAGCACTTGCCCATATTGCATCTCCAGGCAACACCAGTGAAGGTTGCCAAAAGGCGAAAAGAGGTTACTAGTGGAAAAAGTTTAAGAAGGCCTTGTCTAGGTCCCTTCTGCACACAGCTTTTCGATTTGTTTTTCTATACCACTTTAATCAAATAATATTCTTGTGCAAAGGTTTCTAGTGACTACTTCTTATCTACACTAGGAGTACCCAGCATTTTCCCTATGAAACAAATTAGTTTTATTTTATATTTATAGGACTTTGAAAGAAAACAACAGTTAATCAGTTCTCCTGATTTTTCCTTCCACATAGCAGCAAATGCTCATTAAATGAGCAAGTATATAGTAAACTAGCAGCTATGTGAGAGAGAAAAAAATATTACTTATATAAAATTTATTTACCCTCATAAGATTTATTGGAGAATATTTTTAATAGTCAGTCAACAAATATTTACTATTTACCATTTCTTAGGTACTGTGCTTGGTAAATAAAGAAAAGCAAAAATATGATTCTTGCCCTCAAGGAACCCAAGTTCAAATATAAGAAACAACATGCAAATAATTATGCATATACAGAGGGAAGACACTTGGGGGAGGGGTGAATAGTATAAGGTGGAGACGGGAAAAGGCTTCTTTTAGAAGAGGAGATTTGCTCTGCTTTTTTTTTTAAAGATAATCAGGGTTAAGTGACTTGCCCAGGGTCATACTGCTAGTAAGTATCTGAGGTCACATTCAAACTCAGGTCCTCCTGATTCCAGGGCCAGTGAATTGTCACTGCTCTTTTTTTTAAACTGAAAGAGATTTTATTTTAATTAATTAATTTTTATTTAGTATTTTATTTTTCACCAATTACATTAAAAAAAGTTTAACATTAATTTTTATATCTTTGAGTTCCAAATTCTTTCCTGTTCTCCCTCCCCACCCTCCCTAATTGAGAAGGCTAGGAATTTGATACAGGTTATATACATTTAGTCCCCTCTTCTTATTCTTGAAAGAGGTCAGGAAGTGTTAAGAGATGAGAAGGGAGAATATTCCAGGTATGGGGGACAATCAGAAACAATATGAAGTTAAGGAATAGAAAGTAGGCTAGAGTAGCTTATTGTAGAATTTGTTATTGTTGTTTTATTTGTGTCTGACTCTGTGATCCCATTTGGGGTTTTTTTGGGCAAAGATACCAGAATGGTTTGTCATTTTACAGATGAAAAAGCTGAAGTAGACAGGGTTAAATGACTTGCCCAGGGTCACACAGCTAGGATTTGTCTGAGGTCAAATTTGAACTCAGGTCTTCCTGACTCCAGACTTGGTGTTCTATCCATTACATTACCTAGTTGTACTGTAGAATATGTGAAGAGGGGTAAAGTAAAAGAATATTTAAATGATAGCAAAGAACCAGATCATGAAGGACTTTATTTTATTTTGCTTTTTGGAGGGGGGAAGGCAGGGATTAAGTGACTTGCCCAACGTCACACAGCTATTAAGTGTTGTGGCCAGATTTGAACTCAGGTCCTCCTGACTCCAGGGCCAGTGCTCTATTCACTGCACCACCTAGCCACCCCTGTGAAGGACTTTTAAATGATAAAAAAAGCATTTTACATTTGATTCTAAAGGTAAACCACTGGAGTTTCTTGAGGAGGGTAGTGACATTGTAAGATTAGGTCAGACCTGAGTTTAAGAAAATCACTTTGACAATTGAATGGAAGAAAGATAAGAGAGGGGAGAGACTTGAGTTAGGAAGAATCAGAAACATTGCAATATCCGTGGAATGAGGTGATGAGGGCCTCTGGCAAGTTGTTGTCTGTGCCAGTGGAAAGAAGGAAGTCTAGAGGAGAGAGGATGGATTTACAGCCGTATGGCTGTGTGAGCATCCTGTGTCCTTCGATCAGCTTATGGCAGAAGAAGCACAAAGGGCAGCCCCCTCCCCCCCACCCCCGTATTCCATTTTTATACAAGAAAGGTCATCTCTAACATGTGTCATAGATATGTAAACAGTTTCTCTCACTTCCCAGGTGGTATAGATAGAAAGACAAGGTATTACTTTTTGCCTTCATTACCTGGATAGAACATAGGAATTGGAGTCAGGAAAACTTGAGTTGGAATCTTATTTCAGACCCTTTACTTACTAGCTGTGGGAACCTGAGCAAGGCCCTTAACCACTCTATGCCTTAGTTCCTTCAGGTGTAAAATAAGAACAATAAAAGCACCTAGTTCCCAGAGTTGTTGTGAGGATCAAATGGTTTGACACGTAAAGTGCTTTGGAAACCTTAAAGCACTATTTAAATGCTATCATGGCATCATCATCAATATAATTATGTGCTGTTTAAACATCATAATTGATTGAGGAAGAGAAGGAGGGAGAAAAGTAAAGAGGGACTGTTTAGCTTTCCATGGTTGACATTGGGTGGCCTTGGTCTTGGCCAAAGTTGCACCTTGGCTGGATTCCACTAAATGTTTTCTTATGTGTTCCAGAGTCCAGGAAGTGACTTGTCCACACAAGCAGCTCTACTTTATTATATAAAGAGTTTCAAGGCTCAGGGAATGAAACGCAACTTCTTGACCTGATTTTCTTATTTGACTCTTCTAAACCAGTCTCCACATGCTAAAGCATGCTCTCTATAGAGGTGCAGTGAAAATGTTAACTTTTGCTGAGGGCTTTTGTAGTGTGTATATATATATATATATCATATACTGGGGTATCTTGTATTCATGAGATAAATTGATATGAAACCACTGAGGAAAGAACAAACCATTAGAACCTTGTTAAATGCTATTGATTGTCATAGTGCTACTGGACAAACTGGAAAATAATAATCAGAAAAAGGCATAGTTCATCTTAAAGTGTAAAAAGGGCTGAATCTCATTCACTCATTGTCTTTTTTACCCTTCTTCATTCTCATTGTTTGAGATTAAAAAAAAATTCCACACACCCACCTCAAAATTTTTTCCATTGGATTTTTACCAGCTGTCAGCATTTCGATGTAGCAAGAGTGTCAAGCCTCATGGAGATGACTGTGGTGATCAGTCCCTTCTGACCTCAACATCTCAGTATGGGCCCTTGATTACATTTTTATCATAAATGCACACAAAGATAAACATTCCACAGCAGACCAGTTCTAATAATGGTGATATGTGATAGCCTTTGCTTCTTTCCCCCATATACCAATTCAGCTTCTCAAGGGGACTTTTCTCCCACATTATATAGTTGCACAGGTCTAATTGCTCATTTCTTTTGTTTTATACTCCCTTCTAGGGTGCAGTCTTAGACATCATTTTCTCAGTTAGCCAACATGTATTAAGTACCTACTATATGTCAGGTACTGTGTTAGGTGCTGGGCATGCAGATACAAAAATGAGATAGTCTCTATCCTCAAAAACCCAGAATTGTATTTGAGGGATACATCATGTTTGCAAATAAGTTGATGAATAATACAGACAAAATAAATATGAAGTGATGGGGGAAGGGTCATAACAAATAAGGGGATAAGATCAAGAGAGGCCTTTTTAAGAAGGTGGCACATTGGGGCAGCTAGGTGGCACAGTTAATAGAGTGCCAGCCCTGGAGTCAGGAGGACCTGAGTTCAAATCTGGCCTCGGACACTTAACACAAAAACTAGCCATGTGACCTTGGGTATCTTAACCCCAATTGCCCAACCTTCCCCCTTCCAAAAAGAAAAAAAAAATGTGGCACATGACTTGAATCTGGAAAGGAGCATGGGATCGAATCCCAAGAGACAGAAATGAGGAGAATATTCCAGGTTTCAAGGATGGCCTGTGCAAAATCAGAGAGGAAGAAGATGGGATGTTCTGTCTAGAGAGCAGCAAGAGAACTAGCTTGGCCAGAGCATGGAATGCTTTTGGGAGAGCAAAGTAAAATCATCCTTCAAAAATAGTCTGGGCCTAGTTTGTGATGGTCCTTAAAGGCTAAATAAGGGCATTTTTTTTTTTTGCTTTTTGGAGGGCAATTGGGGTTAAGTGACTTGCCCAAGGTCACACAGCTATTTTTTGTGTTAAGTGTCTGAGGCCGTATCGGAACCCAGGTCCTGCTGACTCCAGGGCCGGTGCTCTATTCACTGCACCACCTAGCCGTCCCAATAGGAAAGTTTTTATTTTATCTTAAAGGTAATGGGAAGGTTTCTTGAACAAATTTGTGGCGTAGTCAGACCTGAGATTTTGACAAAATTTTGGTAGCTGAGGAGAGGGTAAACTGGAGAAGGAAGACACTGTATGCTGGCACACCAGGGAGGAGGCCCAGAGTGGGTGACCATGGTGTGACTCCATCTCTGCCTCTGCTGACCTCAGTGGCATAGGGCTCATCCCTTACTCAGTGATTCTTTCTGGTTTGGTGGGATCCTTCCCTACAAGGACTTCTGCTTTGCCCGTTAGGTTCCTGGTGCCCAAATGTCTTCTCTTCCTAAATGAGCCTACTCGCTGTGTTGACCTCCACCTGTGTGCAGCTGTTGACCTCCACCTGTGTGCAGCATTGGTAACAGTATTCCATTGGCCAGTTTCCCTTCCAGCTCTAGCCCCCTGCTGTGTTCTTCCTGCCCTATTCAAGGGGAACTAGGTAGAGCAGTGGATAGAGTGCCAGGTGTGGAGTCAGGAAAACCTGACTTAAACTCAAATCCCAGGTACTTACTAGACACTGGACAAATCACTAAACCTCTGTTAGCCTCAGTTTCTTCCTCTGGAAAACAGGCATAATAATAGTGCCTACCTCTCAAGGTCTTTGTGAGGGTGAAATGAGATAATATTTGTAAAGTGCTTAATATCCAGCCTGGCACATACACGTAGTAAGTGTTATATAAATTTGATCTATCATTATTATTATCCTATCACACTGTTGCCTGAGACCTGGCACTGACACAATACAGTTAAATTCTTCTCAAAGAATCATATAATTTGCCAATCAATAGTTGCTAACATTTATTTACCACTTACTGTATGCCAAACACTGTTCTAAGTGCTTTACAAACATCTCATTTTATCCTCACAACACTCCTGGGCGATGGGTGCTATCATCATCATCTCCATTTTACAGATGAGGCAAACAAAGTTTAAATGGCTTGCTCAGGGTCACATAGCAAGTCAATGTCTGAGACCAGATGTGAACTCATGTTTCTTTTACATCAGGACCAGTGCTCTAGACACAGTGCCACCCACCTGCCTTTAGGTAGCAAGTTCTTATTCGTTTTGTTGAATGTCAGTTACATTAAATTGTATCAAGTGGATATTTGTTAAAGATGTGGGCTCAGATAAATAGAACAGTATTTGGTTTGAGGCAATTAGGTAGCACAATGGATAAAGTCCCTGGACCTAGACTCTCAGACATGAATTCAAATGCAAACTTTTCACATGCCTGGCTCTAGAAAGTTACATAATCTTATTCAGCCTCAGTTTCCTCATCTGTACAGTGGGGATAATAGTAGCATCTACTTCCAAGGGCTGTTGTAAGGATCAGATGAGACAACATATTTAAAGTGTTTTGCATACCTTGAAACACTCTATACATATTAGCTATTGTGATGATGATGATTATAGATAACTCGGAGATGACTATTGTTGCTAACAAATTCTTATACTTACTATTGATCAGCCTGTATCTTTTTACACTGTGAGCTGTTAGCACATAAAGTAGTCGCATATTTCAACATTTAGGCTTAGCTCTTTTATATTTTATGTGGTGGGAAAATTTCTGGATCTTTCAGCCTTTTAGTTAGTCATAGCTGGATTGTGGTATTGTTTCTTTGCATGTAGCTTGGGCTCCTAGCATCTCAGCAAAGCATCTTTTCTTATACAGGATGAGAATGTTTCAAGAATATGTCAGGAATATTGCCAAGAGAACTAAAACTTTACAGATATATATTTCTTTTACTGGAGTGTGTGTGTGTGCGTGCGTGTGTGTGTGTGTGTGTGTGTGTGTGTGTGTCCAAAATTAAGCTGTTGCTTTTGGATGCCTCAGATACAGCACAGTTGTTTTTTTAAATTGTCAGTGGAGTGGAGTCTGTATGTGAACAACTTTGTATACAGGAATCCTAAAGGGGCTTTTTTGAACCATGACATGAGGTGTTCATCTGGAGTTACAAGTGAGCTATTCAAGCTTTCCATGACTCAAGATTTATCTATGAGCTGCCTTTGGGGACTTAATTGACCAACCCAACACAGGTAGTTTCATGCTTCTCTTTAGGCACCAGAAATCTTTCATGTGCCCTGTTACATTACACATATATGAATTATAGGTCTCTGGTAATATGATGATAAGCTTTTATGTCCAGGCTCAAATGTATTTAATTTGCTTGGCTTTCTTTAATGTTGTAGAATATTGCCCTTTTTTGATGTGATTGTAGTTTTAGAAAAACCTCAATTTTAGTTTCAATGGTATTAGACTTTTCATGTTGGGAATATAGAGGGTGGAGAAATTGTGTTATTTTCTCCACTCTCACAAAAATGAAATTGGTATCTGGCTTACAATACAAAAACCAGCACTAATAAGTTGCCACATTATAAAATCATTACTGCATATATATATCACACCATTTTTAGTGTAGCATGGTGATTCCCACATTAAATTAATGGTAGAAAAATTGCTTCTAGGCACGCCAGCTTGTATTCTGTACTGAGATCCAGATTGGAAGGGTTGCTAATGATAGTTGGTTCCAGATTAGTTTATTCTGTTAAAGGATTTGCTGATTCACCTACAGTTCTTTCTGCAAAGATGTTAAAGAGGAACAGGCCAAAAAAAAAAATAACATCCGCCAAATATATATGTGAGAGAGTGCTGTGTTTATAAAAGTAAGTCAGGAGAGGCATTACTAGAAGATTATTATATGAAGAGAAATATGCCAAATTAATTATTTTAAAACCAGACTTGAGGAAAAGCAAAAAGTTTGCAAATGATATGTTTTTTTTTTTTGGGGGGGGGTGAGGGTGTTCTCATACAATATAGCACAGATGGTACAACTTTTTTGAGCCAAAAGGAGAGGACAATTGACATGTAATGTTTATTCAGGGCTTTGGGGCAATTAGATGCTTACCCATTCTTATATGGAGAAGGAAAAGGAGTACAGAATCATGGGATCATAGATTTAGCTGGCAAGGACCTCAAACAATTTACTCCAAATTGTTCATTTTATAGGTGAGGAAACAGACCCGAAGAGGTGAAGTGATTTGCTCAAGATAAATAAGCTGTCTTATAGTACACATCAGAAAGAGCCAGATAGCCATTCACATGCAGGTGACCTTTAAATTTACTTATCAAGTAAGTAATGGCATGAGAAACAAGACTTAGCATTAGCACCTACTGCCTTGTACCAGGTCAATGGGCAATTGTCCTCTGACGGATCAATGGGAAATTTACCTCTGAATGTTCAAAACAAACTCTGTCTTCTGGTTCATGCAGCAGTCATGACAGACTTTGGAACTGCTGTAATATTTACAAATATGTCTTTTAAACATCCTTATCTCCCTGAGGCTAAAAGGGGTTACCCAACAGTTATTCCAAGAAACTAACTGTGGTTTCAAGAGGAATAGGACCAGGATAAGCATCTTTGACAAAAACTAGTGAACCTATTTTCCTCGAGCTTGGGCTCCCTTTCTCTCAGTGGTGGCTCACTCATGTCAGAGTGACAGATGACAAGACTAACATCAGGCAGGCAGCCTTTTCCTGGCACCCAACTCTGTTCTCTGTTCCATAGTTTGTCTCTTCCCAGAGAGCAGTCATGATGGAGCTAATGTGCAGTGATTGCTCACAGAGGTATGGCATCCATGAAGCAGAAGACTAGCCAGTGGGTTTACCACGCAGCTGTGAAGCCATTTCCGCTCAGCTGTGACTCATGTAAAAGTGGTCACAGAATTGAGCTGAAGCAGTTCCAGAAATGGTAAGGAAGTTGTAGCAGGTGTCAGAGGCTGCCTCCTTTCTCTATATTAATCCCCAGTTGTGAGAGAAAGGGGGAAACCCTTAGATAAAGACTCTCGGGCACATGTAGAACCAACAAAGGCTAGACTTTGATACCTACAAAGTTGGATTCTCATTAGGGTCTGATTGATCCAGGTCATGTTCCTAGATCATTCCTCTGCTATTCTCTGATGGAAAAATCAGTGGAATGTCTTCTGAGAGATCTCCACTACCTTAGAAGCACACTGATGGAATCCATGGAAGGCACTTGAAGATACATAAGTTCACAGAAAAGGGAACTGGAAAGAGAAAACCAAACATTGGTTTAAATCCCGCCTCTCACACTTATTAGTCATGTGACAGTTGGCAAGCCATTTAACCTCAGTTTCCTCATCTGTAAAATGAGGATAATACTAATAGATGCTATCTTACAGCATTGTGAATATCAAATAAGACACGTTTGATTAACTTTGCAAAACTTAAAGTGTATGTTAACTATTATTATTAGGTATAGACATTATGTGTTTCTTACTGAATCCTAAGATTACATTAACTCTCCTGACTGCCAACTCTCAGTATAATAAATCTGATTTTACAACTATAAATCTATTGAGTCATAACTTCTTTGATCCAGTATACAAGTTTTCCTCCTGGGATTCTGTTGCTGATTTGTTCATATTTGCTAGTGTTCTAATCGATGAATCACTCTTTACAATTTAAATCGTTTAATTCTCTTTAATTACCATATGTATATATATATATATATATATATATGTAAAACTAGTGTTATAAGTGATTTATTTTGACCTTCTGATCATGTCTGTACTACTGTGCAAGAAAGATGAACCCAATTATTTCCACTGTGATCTGTATTTTCCTTGATGCCATTGTTCATTTATATTTGTCTATATCTATATTGCTGGCATCAATAGATTTGAACATAATACCCCAAATTTTCCGTTTCATAAGGAAAGGCCTTAGATTCCTGCCAGTGAAAAAAATACTCAGTAATTAAGCAATTTAGTTCAACCATATTTTATAATATGCTTACTATATGCAAAACAATGTGACAGCCTTCACCTGTGATATTAAAAGAATCTAAATCTCCCTGGCTTATACATTTTCCAAAACGGACATTTTCTATTTAATTTAAGAGTAGAAACAAAATATGCATTTTTGCCAGCACAACTGACAAATCCTTTATAGTAATAACTGATTTTCTATCATTATCTAGGAATGATGCCTTCCACAAAAGTACAGTAAGTAAATTTTTTGCTTACCTGGCATCATGGATGTAGAGCAAGAAGTGACTGTAGAGTGACTTCATTTTATGGATCAGGTGATTGAGGCTTGGAAAAATTAGATGACTTGCTGATACAGCTAGTAAGGGATCAGAGCTCTGATTTCATCATCAGGTCAACTCTAAGACCAATCAGTGATCAATAATTCTGAAGTTTTCCCTTCCTAGTGGTGATTTTATTTTACTTTTGCCACTTAAAAATGAAAATCTAAAGCACACTGCAAAGTCTCCTGCCTCGTTAAACAAATTTTATATACATTTCAATAATTCAATGTTTTTGATTCAATAACTGAATAATTTTCTATCTTGGTAACTCACTAGTAAATGTGAATTATTGTGGCATAGTTCAACAGTGTTCACAATTATGTTTACAGGGACCTAGACTGGTTTGTTGCTAATCTGCTATCTCTTCTTTTGATTCTAGCACTGGTCTCCTAGGACCTGGGCTCACATGCCTCCTCTAATTCTATTCTCTGTGTAACTCTGAACAAGGACTTTCACCTCTTTGGATTTATTTCCTTGTATGTAGATAGAATAGGTTAGACTAGATGGACTTCGGTCCCTTCCGGCTATGTTATGATCCTATTTGCTTTTTTGGTGGCTGTCATTTCTAAATGTGTCCACTTTTAGCAGCCCTGTAACCCACTCCCCATTAAGTCCAACTGACCACTATAATCTTGGAAGGACTTCAGTTTGACTGAGAAACCAAATCAGCTTAATTTTACTTATAATTGTCTCTGTCCTGAGGACCCTATTCTTGTTCCATGACATTTTGGTGGAGTAATTCATGAGCTTTGTGGAAACTGTTTCAAAGCTTACAAATCAAAAAGGTTTTTCCACTTTTATCTAGATTTTGTGTTTGCGTGTTCTAAGTGGATGAGGGCGCCAGAAGTCAGGCTTCCATATAAGTAGAGTTTTATTGTAGACAGTTTCTAATCTATCCAGGTAGCTTTGGTAGTGTATTACTGCCTCAGAAATGATTTGAAAGCCATCACCTTATAATTCATCATATATTACTGCTTTCAAGCAGCAAAGAAAATTTGGGGAAAAATTATGAGGTAGAGGAAATTAGATTTTTTCCATGATTTCATAATTCTCCCATTTTTAACCTCCCTGTTCCCCTGCTTATCTTTCTTCAACAACTTTGATTGCACTAGCATGTTAGATGTGTTATTGGTGATAAACACTTCAACTGCTAAGTTCATGTTCTTTTCCTAGCATTTCATGTTACTAGTTGGTGACACAGAGCCATAGACTTGCTGGTGCTTTCATATCACTGGTATTCCTGGTACATTTTTAATTACTGTATGATGAAATGAGATAAAAATTGGAAAGCATTTGGCAAAATCTTAACATACTATATAAATGTTAGCTAGTAGTAGTAGTGGTGGTAGTTATAAACTCCCATATATAAGATTTGTAAGGCACTTTGCAAAATCTTCTTGTATCATACAAATGTCAGCGATGATGATTGTTGTTATTGCTATTAAAACCAAGATACAGATAATTAAGGTGATTTGCTCAAAATCATGCAGCTTTTAAGCAGCAAAATCCAAACCCTCTAAGCTAGGGCTTCTGAGTCTAAGGTTCTTTTCACTATAACATACTGTTTCCACTAGTGACCTAATATTTGGGAGGTAACAGTGTGCATAGATTACTGACTTAGAGACAGTCATTCTTTAATTTAAATTTGAACTCAGGTGCTTGCTAGCTATGTGATCCTGGGCAAGTCACTTAACCACTCTCAGTCTTGATTTCCTCATCTGTAAAATGCGAGAGTAAGATTCAGTAGCCTCTAAGGTGCCTTCCAGCTCTAAATCTATGACCCGAAGACCCTTTGACTTACAGGGTAAATTTCTGCCGCATAACCATCATTTACCCCCCACCCCCCTCAATGATAGGACATCCATAAAAAAAAGGATAAAATGGAATAAGTTCTACCATTTTAAATTTTACTATAATAGATTTTTCAAAAAGTTGGAATATTAATCCCTAAATTCATTGAACCTTTTTTACAGTTTAGAACAATAGCTAGTGAAACATGTGAAAGAAAGACCAAAGCAAAAACAAAAACCACATGCTCTTTTCTTATCCCTTAGCATGTATGTATTTGCCTTCATTTTGACTTTTTTTGAATATATTTAATCTACTTAAGGACACAATTTCACATTTCCATATCTGGGTCTACTAGGTTGTCTCCAGCATAGAGTGCTATACGTGAAATCAAGATATACCTGAGTTAAAACTTGCCTGATATACTTATTTTTAAAATAATATTTTACTTTCCTCCAATTACATGTAAAACAAATTTTAACATTCATTGACTTTTTTTTTTTACGATTGAAATTCCAAATTCTATCCCCCTCTCCCTTTCCTTTCCTCTTTCCCTGAGGTGGTAAGCAGTCTGATACAGGTTATACATGCACAATCAGGTAAAAGCATTTCTACATTAGTCATTTTGTTCAGGGAGAATCAAAGAAAGAAAGAGAAGAAGGGAAAAAGAAAGAAAGAAAGGAAATGAAAAATATATTACAGTCTCTATTCAGACAACATCAGTTATTTCTTTGGAGAGGGATAGCACTTTTCATCTTAAATCCTTCAGAACTGTTTTGGATCATTATATTTCTGAGAATAGCCAAGTCATTCATAGTTCTTCATCATACAATATTGCTGTTACTGTGCACAATGTTCTCCTGGTTCTGCTCACTTCATTTTGTTTATGTTTTTCCAGGTTTTTCTGAAATCATTCTTCTTGTCTTTTCTTTCTTTTTTGTTATTAAAACTATTTATGTATGTAATTTCTTACAACACAATAATATTCTATTACATTTATTTACTACAACTTGTTCAGCCATTCCCCAATTGATATTCATCCCCTCAATTTCCAGTTCTCGGTCACCAAAAAAGAGCTGCTAGAAACATTTTTGTACAAATAAGCCTTTAAAAAAATCTCTTTGAGGGGCGGCTAGGTGGCGCAGTGAGTAAAAGCTTGGGCCCTGGAGTTGGGAGGACCTGGATTGGTTCCGGCCTCAGATAATTAACACCCCCACAAAAAAAACTGGCTGTGTAACCTTGAGCAAGTTACTTAATCCCAATTGCTTATAAAAAAAAAAATCTCTTTGGGCTACAGACCTAGCAGTGGTATTGCTAGATCAAAGAGTATACACCATTTTATAACCCTTTGGACATAGTTCCAAATTGCTCTCCAGAATGGTGGGATCAGTTCACAACTCCACTGCCTGCTACACTTATAAATTGTGTGACCCTGGGTAAGTAACCTAGCCTCTTTATGCCTCAGTTTCCTCATCTATAAAATGAAGATAATGATGCTACTTACCTCATAGGGTTGTGAGGATTAAATGAGATCACATATGTAGAACACTATATAAATGTTAACTATTAGGAGTATCTGATGAACCATTTTGCATTTCACTTTTTAAAAATTTATTCAATGTTTTACAATGTATATACATAATACAAAAAATTTCAAGGCATGTATGAAATATAATTCTTTAATTTGTAGTCATGTATAAGAATCTCAAGTTATTTTTGTTGTGTAGAGTTGTGCTTGAAATTTCTTCTATGGAGTGTTTTCTCTGGCTTTGCAAACAAATGTAATAAGATTAACATAAGTGGCTTTCAAAAGGTAAAATGTGGGGTAGTCTCTCATCAGAACAAGAGACCAGTACAGTGAAAAGAGCTCATAATGCTTTAGACTTTCCCACCTACAATGCTAACCATTTTATAACCCAAGTTAAAGTGCTACTTGGCTCATAGTGCTTTCTGAGTTGATGAGGTTTTCTTTGCTTTTTCACCAGAAAGGCTGTAAAGTGGGTCTCACTGCTTATTCCATTTGCTAGGCTTATACAAGAACAAATTCAGTTCCAGAGCCAAGGAAGTAATAAGGGCAGGTTTTAATTATGTGCTTGAAGGGAACACACTCAAAGAGGGGAGAGAACTACATCCTTAAGTTTCCTGTAAACCTTGTAAGCACACCTTTGCATATATGGAGTAAAATAATCACTTAAGTGCACCTTAATGTAACTATTAATTTTAAATTTATAGGACATCTTTCTCACAAACTTAAAATTCTATAGCAGTATTAGTAAAAAAAAAATATCCCTACTATAAGTCATAAGAATAAACAAGTAACATTCTGCTAAGAAGTCTTCCATTACTTATGGGTACATGATTTAATTGTTCATTGACATCATGTAAAATGGTTCAGTCCAATTCCATATTGAATTTTTAGGGTTTTCATAAGAATCATATGCAAGATTTCTAGCAGTGAATTTCTTATTCCCTGGAGGTATATGTATCCTGGATTCAAAACCAGTATCTAAAGACTACTATTAATACACTTCTAGGGTCTATTTGAACTATTTCAGTCTTTGTAAAAAGTTATTCAGGATAGATCTACTTTTTTGCATAATACTCTCTTAAGTATTGGCTAATACAAGTCTCAACAGTTTTTATTCTATCTATAGCATACTTCCATGAGTTGAGGAAGGATTAAATTTTAAATTGAGGAAATAATTTTGAACCTATAAGCAAAAATGTTTTTCTTCCATCTACGTTACCTTCTTTTTCCAATCAATTCATTTTAGTTCAACAAGTATTTATCAAGTGCTAACTTTGTGCAAGGAACTGCCTTATAATTTAGGTATAAAGGAAGGAAAGAAACACATGTTTATTAAACACTTACTATGAGCCAGTCTTTGTGGTAAATGCTGGGATAAAAATACAAACAAAAATGAATACCCTTCTTGCACTGAAGGAACTTACCTTTTAATTTTTTTTTTAGACAAATACTAAAACACATAATAAGAAAAGAAAAAGAAACATTATAAACTTAAATATAAAGGAAGAAAATGTCATGTACACAGCAGAACATAGGAGAAGATTCAGAATATAGAGCAATAACTTATTATTTCAAGAAAGCCTAAATATTAAATACTATATGTTATGTTGAAAGCTGTCCATCTTTACTTTCTTGTAGGTTTTCTCTTGTTCTCTGCTATGTACTTTTTACTTTGTTTTTTTTTTTCTTCCTTCCTCCTCCCTACAAAGGCTACAATTGAGTATGGATATATTTATATATAGGTATTGATATACACACATATACATAAATACACATACATACATAAACATACACTTCCCCTAAGATATTCTGCTCCTAATCTTGCTTTTATGCTTGTGCCTATCTTTTTTCCTATCTCTCCTAACTCCTCTACTCTACTTCCACCTTGCCCTCCTATTACTTAACCTACCCCCTCCCCAGCAATCCCTCCCTTATAATCCCATTCCCCTAAATCTAAATACCCTTTTGTATACCCTTTTGACCTATTCTGTCCTCTTCTCCTCTAAAGCTCTCTTATCCTCCCATTCCCCTAAATATAAATACCCTTCTATGTCCCCCTATTCCCTCACCTTCCCCTCTAAAGATCCCTCATTTATCCACTCCCCCTCCCTATCCCCTTAGAATATTATTTCTTTCTAAATTTAGAAGACTTTTATACTTTTCTATATGTATTTTCCCCTCTTAAACCTATTCCTGATGAAAAGTAAATTTCCAGAACTAACAGCCCATCTAATGCCTCTGTATTGGTTCTTCCTCTTGCACCTCATTTATGTAAGATACTTATTCTTTTAGCTGTTCTTGAACGGTTTTACTTTTTGAAGTCATATTATACTAAGGTCTACCCCAATCTTTCTTATAAGCTACCTAATTACTAGTAACAATCTTAGACATAGGTTTTACATTTCCCATACATAAAAAGTAAACATTCTATCCTTATTTAATTCCTTGTAATTGGCCATTGATATGCACCTTATATTTCTCTTGGCTTTTGTATGTTCAGGGCTTTTTTTTTTTTCATTTTGGAGGGCAATTGGGGTTAAGTAACTTGCCCAAGGTCACACGGCTAGTATTTTTTGTGTGTGCGTTAAGTGTCTGAGGTGGGATTTGAACTCAGGTCCTTCTGACTCCAGAGCTGGTGCTCTATTCACTGGGCCAACTAGCCACCCGGTTTAGAGTTTTTAAAAAAATTTTAAATAGAGTCCTGAAAGTCTGACAGTTGATCAAATGAAATGTCCATTTTTTTTTTCATTCAGAATTATGCTTAGCTTTGCTGGGTATGATATCTTTGGCCAGAGGCCCAGTTCTTTTGCTCTTAAATATATAGTGTTCCAAGACCTGTAATCTTTTAGTGTTCCCAACACTATGGCTTGTGTGATTCTAATTGTGGTACTGTTATATATAAATTGTTTTTTTCTTGTTGCTTGTAATATTTTGTCCTTGATCTGGGGGTTTTGGAATTTAAATATAATATTCCTGTGAGTTTTCCTCCTAGGATCTCTTTTAGGTGGTGATCATTTGATTTTTTTTTTTTATTTCTACTTTCTTCTCATGCTCTAATGCTTCAGGACAATTAAAAAAATATATTTCTTGTAGTATTATACCAAGATTCTTTTTTTGATCCTCCAGGTAGTCCAATTAATCTTATGTTTTCTCTTGTTCTCTAGATCTGTTGTTTTCCTTCTGAGATGTTTCACATTCTTTATATTTTGGTTTTTTTTTATTTCTTCATCTCTTATAACTTCACCATCCTTACCCAATTCTGATTTTCTTTTTTTAAATTAAATTTCATGTTTATTTTTAGTTTACATCATTCATTTCCACAAGATTTTGTGAGTTACAAATTTTCTCCTCATCTTTCCCCTACCCACTACCCCAAAACAGCGTTCTCACTAAATACCCCCTCCCTCAATCCCAATTCTGATTTTCAAGGAGTCATTTTCTTCCTTAAGATTCTGGATCTCCTTTTCTAATTGGTTGACTTTCTTGTCATAATTTTCTTGTTTTTCTTGTATTATTCTTATTTTTTTTTTCAAATTGTCCTCTGTCTTGTTTGATTTTTAAGATCTTTTTTAAGTTCTTCAATGAATTCTTTTGGGGCAGGTCTGAAGACAAACTGGAGTTTTTCTCTATTTTCATATTTGCTTTCTGTGATTGGATTCTTTCTCCCTTTGCCTGTGCATTTTTTAAAATAATAATTTAGTTTTTATAATCAGCTCTAGTCCTAAGGTATGGGGTTTGGTGTCTCTGATTCTCTTCAGTTCTCCCTTCTGACCTTGTACTCAAATCAAGACCTCCAGCCTCCTGTAAGTGCCCACATCCAGCAGAGTCTCACCCCATTATTCTACACTCACCGGGTGAGTGCCAGCTCTTTCTCGCCCCTGAGGCTCTCTGCAACACTGCTGCGTCTGGCTTTCCCTGTCAGCAGGGGTTCCCTAGATCTCTCCCTGGTCATACTACCGGCTTCAGTCTCTGTCCCCAGAGTGAAAGTTCCTGTAGCTGGGGCTGAGACAGTCTCTCAAACCAAGGAACCCCAGGGCTTGCTTCTGGTTGTTAAAGAGGACCCTAGCCTGGAGGTATTCACTCTTCAAAGGGAAGAAATCTAATCCTGAGATTTTTCTTCAGGTCCTCTCCCATTGTCCCTAGAAAACCCTTGTTCTTCCCCTACCCTTATTTATTTTCACTCAGAAGCCATACCTTACCTCTTTTGTGGAGGAAAATCTTGAGAACTTGAAATTTTCTGACCTACTCAGTCACCTTCCCAGAATCCTCTTCCCAGGAACTTACCTTCTTTTGGGGAAAGACAAAACACAAAAGGAGACTAAAAATGAGAAAGGTAGGGATGAGGAATGAAGGTAGGTCAACCAGGCCTACCTTTTCCTTCACAAAAGGAAGAACTCACCATTCAGAGAAGGGGGAAAATACATGGTATGTAGACTACCTGACTGGGAGAATGTTCCAGGGCAAGGAGGCCCCAGGTGCTGAGGGAAGTTCAAGGGTGAGCCAGAAGTAGATGTATGATTTTGAAGTCCAGAAGGTCAGGAATAGGACTGAGATGTGAATGCAGACAAATCCAAAATGTCTTCTCATTTATATTTAATTAAAAGCATGAACTATTCGTTTATTCTTATAAGTATACATGCACATACTAGTGCATATATAAGTATATATTAAGTTACAATAAGTGCTTTTTAAAATTAGAATTTTTTTTTATTGTGATCTTAACACATACCATCAACAAACATAAGAAAAAAAGAAAGAGGTTTGTATAAGAAATTGAACCTTTGTAGTAAATTATTTCGAGAATCCTGGAAAGGAAGACAGAAGCCATATTGTGGGGGACTTTAAATTATAGGTAGAAGATTTTGTAGTTTATCCAGGGAGCAACTAAAGACTTTTAAGTAGGGAAGAGCGATGGTCAGGGATATATTTTAGGAATATCAGTTGGGTGTTCATGAGAGTAGGCAATAATATTTTAACTATTTTATATCTATGCTATTATGTGTCACAGTGATCTACACATAAGAGGAACTTAATAGTTGGATGATAAGTGAATTGATTTGGCAGCAGCTAGGCAGCACAGTGGATATGATGAGGGAAGAATAGGTGTTATAGGGGCTCCAATGACTAGAGTCCCTGAGTGGGCACTGTAGAATGAATTCATTCATTTTACAAACTGATGTTACAATGAATTCTGAGTCAAGTTGGTAAGTTTATTGTTACACTTTATAGCAGGCAAGAGTTCTTAGGGAACCTGCAAACTTAAAGAAGTCATAGATATAGTTTATAAAGAGTTATAATAGCAAATCAGATGCCAATTATGCTAACTAGGTGAGTAAGGGTGGGATTAGGGAGGAGTTAAGGAGTTGTCAGTGCTTAAAGGAACATGCACTTTTATTATCTACTGGGAAGGTGTATTGCCCATAATTCACTAGGAAATAGCCAAAGGAAGGGCTACCCTGGAGGTGTGGTTTTAGGCTTAAAAAGTCATTAAGTCAGCTATCGGTCAGGGCTGACTGAGAAGTGCCCAGTCTGCCACCCATCAGTGTCATGTTTGACAAGATGGATGTTGGGAACCAAGGCTAATGGGGATTCAGGATGTACCTAATTGGCTGAGGAGCTAAGTTACAGATAGTGAATTGAAGGATTCATAGGTGCAGCTGGCCATTATACTAGGGGGAGATAACATTTGCCTAAGCTAAAAAGTTTATAGATGGTTTAGTGAAGGATTCATAGGTGTAGCTTGTTATTGTATCAAGCAGAAATAAACAGTTCATGAGTTGTTGCTGGGTAGAGTGCTGGCAGGGGGAAGGGGCGGAGTTAATGCTCTGAGACTGGGGAGGGAGAAATATGATTTTACAGACTGGTTTTACAAATAGATTTTTACAAACTGATGTTACAAACATAGACACCCCAAGCACCCCATCAGATAGAGTACTGGGTCTGGAATCAGGAATGCCTGAGTTCAGATCTGGCCTCAGATACTTATTAGCCATGAAGGGTGACCCTAGGCAAGTCACTTAACCTCAGAGAGACAGAGACAGAAAAGTAGGTTGGTGTGGGGTAAGAAGTCTGGGATAGTAAAAAGAACACTGGACTTATAATAAGAAAACACTCTAGTCCCTGCCTCTGCTCCTTGATGACTCTGTAAATGATCAAGTGATTTTACTGTTGGGGGCATCAATTTTATCGTTTGTGAGATGATGGGAATTGAAGTGGATGACTTCTTTGGCTCTTCTCTCTGAGCTCTGAATATTTGATCCTATGGTGTTGTCCACAAAAATTCTAGCATAATAGCTCAGTGGGGCATGGGAATCACTCTGAGTCATGGAAAGCTCTGTCAACTGAATGCAACCTCTGGCAGGTTCTACTAATGTGAGAAGGATAGACGTGGAAACATCCTTTTTTTGCTGTCTAGCCTGAAGACTTGCCCAAATAATTAAGGGCATAGAGGCTTTGCAATGATTTTTTTAATTGAAGCAGAAAATAAAGCAATATAAATCAACATTAAATACTATGTGACTCCTTATCTAGCGAAAATGGTAAATTGACAGAAAAAGGAGGCAGAGGGTGTTAAGAAAGTTCGGTGGATAGATCTTTTATGAAGAAGTTTAGATGTATAGAGTTACAGATGAGAATTTTAGAGTATGTGCAGATGTAGCATTGTTT
Source organism: Petaurus breviceps papuanus (assembly GCF_028583685.1). NCBI lineage: Eukaryota > Metazoa > Chordata > Mammalia > Diprotodontia > Petauridae > Petaurus > Petaurus breviceps. Next base: position 75,119,222 of record NW_027186304.1, on the reverse strand, counting down.
CAATCTGTATCAATGTAAGAAGTGTCCACACTGATGAAATCACAGGCTCATCCAATTATACAAGTGTGTATATGTGTGTGTAGTATCTCCTTGTTTATGAATGAATAAATGAGTGAAGACCAGTATAGAATCATAGATCAATATATGAAAGGGACGATTAAGTTCTAGATTAATCCCTTTGTTTTACAGTTCCAGAGAGTTGGGTGCCCAAAGTCGCACAGTATGTCTAATTAATAACTGGAAGAACTAGAATTCTCGCTCAGGTTCTCCTATCCAGAAACAGTCCCTTTTCCTTAGAGTACTCTTTAATCTTCTCAGACCAAATAAATTTATAAGTTAATAATTTGTTATTTAACTGAGGCTGATATTCTCAACAAGGTATTCTTGATAAAATGGCAGATGCTGAAGTTTGCTGAAATTCTGTTGACTTTTCAACATCACTGACCTGTTGAATTATGGTAATTCTAGCACACATAGTAGGGTCAACTGGATATTCAGTTTATCTGGTATTAGCCTCAAAGATAGAATGGTACATCCAAGGTTTCACTGTAGTATCCCTCCAATTCCATAAATTTAAGAGAGATTTCTTTTTATAATAAATCTGTGTTTTAAGTTGTGAAGTCAAAATATTATGGGTGAACTTCTATGACATGAGGAAAACCTATAGTGATGTCATTATATTTTAGAATAACTAGATTCATCCTTTAGACAGATTAGCATTTTGTCTGACATCTGCCACTTAGATCCAGACATCCAGGCAACTCAGTGCTAGGCTACACTAAAAGTCATTTCTGAATGGAGGAGAGAGTCTTCTTTGGTTCTTAATTTTCAGGATTTTTCTTTTCTTAAGCTATATGACCATTGGTTCCCAATAGATTTTGCATAATGCTATTTGAAAAGAAATAGCAGTGAAAGGAAATGAGATTAGAACTTCAATATCTCTCCATAATTCACCTTTACCCTTCTTTCCCTATTGTCCATCACATGCCATTATGTACTTCTCTTCCTAAACTAACTCTGCTACTGAGCTATATGGGCTTACCCTATCAAAGCAATGAGTTGATGCACCAGATCAGGCACAGGGCCTGTAATCATGAAGATCTGAGTTCGCATCTAGCCTTAGACACTCATTAGTTATGTAATCCTGGGTAAGACTGGGGATAATAATAGTACCTACCTTATAAAGGTAGGTCAGGAGCAAACGAAAGAAGAGTTTAGCACAGGGCCTGGCATATAGTAGGTGTTTAGTAAATGCCTATGTATTTACCATTTTATTTCCTGTAATCACATTACTTCAAAAAGAAGGATTTATTTAGTTATTAATATTTCTCATTCATTGTATTAGATGCTGGTAATACAAAGAAAAGAAAGAAAACAATCCCTGCACTCGAGGGGCTTACATGATATTGATGAGCTATTATAACATGTATGCAGATAAGTAAATCCAAAATATATACAAAATAACCCCAAACAAATAGGAATTTTGTAGGTAGGAGCACTAGCAATTTTAGAAGAGGCAACACTAATTATATCTTGAAGGAACCTATGGATTACAAGGGGCAGAAGTGAGGAGGGAGAACATTCCCAGCAAGGGATGTGGGGTGTGGGAAAAGAACAAGATAGTCTTTGCAAAGGAGCATGGGAAATGGAATCTTGTATGTGGGAAAACATTAAAATGAGACATAGAATTTCAGAGTGGATGCTAATATATAATACTAATTAGTCATAGTTGAGAATGGGTACTTTTCTCTGATTTCCTAAAGAAACTAAGAATGGATCTAATAAAGATAAAGCACTATGAAAATTTAATAAAATATTACCTTACTAGTGCTATTCCAAACCAGATCTGTAGTTCTCCCCTCAGTGGCCCACTCGTACCTGCAGTCAGATGGACTTTTTCCTCTCTGTATCTGGTTAAAACGGATTCCAAGTGTTTGGCTTTTCAGTTGCAAGTCACGTTTGCAAGAGAAGCTATTGAGTTTTTAACAGCTGTATTCTGATTAGCTTTTGGGGTTGGATCACCAAGGGAACATCTCAGTTCAGTCAAAAGAAAGGAGGAACCTGAGTAACCTCCTTAGAACTGATGAAGTCCCCACAGGTAGGTCTGGTTTATGCCATGTGGCTGTGGGATAGCACGCAATTGCAGATGATGCCAGGCTGTTGATTGAATGGAATCAGTTACCAGGGGATAAAAGACCCGACTTCATATAAACATGCTGAAGTAGATGCTAGAAATCTGGAAAACTATTTTGGCTCCAGCATTTGTTTCTTTTGTCTCAAGGGACCTTTGCAACAAAGTGAAAATTATCTCCAACAAGGATGAAAGTAAATTTTATTCAGTATCTCAGACTTTCATTTTCTCTGTTGAAGGCATATTTGGTGTATACATATGTTGCAAGGCATATGCATTCTGCATATGTGGGACTGCACCCTAGGTTTTAGTGATGCATATTAATGCATTATTGCATACAGTTGAGTCAACTAAGATTTATAATGCAAATTCTGATTTTGTGTACTGTAAGACTGCATTAAAATTCTCAAGTGGAGAGGAGCATGAGTGATAGTTATTACCACAGAACTAGGCTTTCCTTTCTATGATAATGTGGCACCCTAAAAAGGCTACTGGACTAGGAGTCAGAAGCCCTTATTTCCATGCCTAATCTTACCACTTAGTAGCTGTGTGACCTTGACCAACTCAGAATCCTTGAACCTCAGTAATCCATTCTACACAGTGCAGGTGTGATAGTTACGTTACATACTTCACAGAATTGTCATACAGAAAGAATTTTTTCAATTATCACGTTATGAGCCATTGTGATGATTGAAATGACCACTTTCAGCAAAACATTTTTGTAAGAACTGTCATTAATTTTTACTGTGCCTAGTATACTCAGTAATTACAGTTAGTAAAAATGATACAACTTGAATTCAGAGCAAGGTATTTTTAAAACTAGTTTTCCTGGGGCTTTCTTTTGTGCTTGCCCCAGGGTAGAGAGAGTCTGGCAAAAATTAGACCAAAGCAAACAAATAAAATTAAACCTTATGCAAATCAGTATTTTTGACCAACAATCAAGGACCTCTGTTTTGCTGAAATTATGAGACAAAAGTTCTGGCTAGTCAAGGTAAAGAGATTCATGGGTAATGATAAGTTTTGGGGAAAAAACCCTGATACTTTACAGTTTACATGCAGGCTTAAATATTTTTTGAAAAATCACCATCACTGGGCGGCCAGGTAGCACAGCGAGTAAGAGCACCGGCTCCAGTGTTTGAGAAGACCTGGAGATCAAATCCCGGGCTCAGACATTTAGCACCCACCCAGAAACACCTGGCCGTGTAACCTTGAGCAAGTTACTTAACCCCAATTGCTTTAATAAAAAAATAAAAAAGAGAAAAATCACCATCACAACTTTGGGTGGGTTGATAAGAATTTTTTTCCCTGGGTCACAAGGCTCAAATTTTAGATCTTTGAAAGAAAATTTTGGCAACTCTTTTCTCTGAGTGTGTAGTTGTATATTGTATGGGATATCATAGCTGAACTTCACTGTACTAGCCTGGAGCTGCACTGTAAAATTCCCTTGACTTAGAATCAAGTTTACAGCCAGAGAGGGGACATGTCTGGCTCTGGCACAATTTGCCTGAGTCTATTTTAAGTCAGGAATGTTGGCATACGCTTGAATGCCAGTAGTTCCTAATTGGAGGGTACTTAAAAAGAATAATTCCATTATGCATAAGTTTATTCCACATAGTATCTTGAAGGAGATGCTCAATAAAGAGAGTGTTTATATGAAAACAAATGATGCACAGGTTGAACATTCTAAGGATCAAAAACCTGTGAAAGATAGGAAGATATAGAAGGGATTTTTTTTTGGAAATATGCATATAGATTTGTTTTGGTTATTCCTCTCTCTCTCTCTCTCTCTCTCTCTCTCTCTGTCTCTCTTTCTCTTCTGTCTCTCTCTCACTCTTATTTTAAGATTCTTTTAATCTAGTAAAGCTTTTTCTTCATACACCTCAGTAATATTAAAAGAAAATGAGGGGAATCTGGGTACCGTGTGGGGTTCAGGACCATTAGAGGAATAGAGAACACCTTACAAAGAGAGAATTAGGACTTGGTTAAGCATGTTGTCCTCCTTTCTTGGGGATGGGGTGAGGGTGGAGGTGATTCTTTGCAAGGAATTAATCTAAAGTCAGAGTTAGAGGTCATCTTATAACTAAGTTTAGAGGGTCAATCTGTAATTGAATTGGGGTCAGTATGCACCTGTTGTTAGAGAACAGTCTATAGACAATGTGAGAACAGTGTATAACAGGGGCATAAAACTCAGTGGTTGATCAGAGGGTATTGCCCGTTGTCTGAAAACTTGAGCCATACTCTTTGCTCCCCTTGGGCCAGTCACTGCTGTAAATTGAGGAGGCAGACAGAGATAGATGTTTTCCAAGTTTCCCTTATTCTTAAACATTCTTTGCATGCTAGAACATCAAATATTCCAAGTGTCATTTTTCTGAGTTTTCTTATATTGCCTAGATGGTACTTATCTTGATATGTTAAGCATTTTTAGGGTGAAGTATCAGCTCAGCGATGGTTACTTTAAAACAGAAGTTCTTAATGTAGAGTTTGTGAATTTGTTTTAAACATATATGTGTATAACTTTTAGAATATCACTGGTTTTCTTTGTAGTTGTACATATTTTGTTTTATGTTTAAAAAATATATTCAGAGAAGGGATCCATAAGCTTTGCCAGTGTGCCAAAAGGATCTGTTACACACACACACACACACACACACACACTGCTCTAAAAAAATATAGTTGATAAAAGAATACAGGATGAAACCAACAAATGTATCAGGAATCTTACTTGAATCTGTAACTCCTAGATAGTCTAAGTTTGATATCAGGAGTTGATTAATCATTATTAGCTGGCATAGACTGTCTCTCTGAGTGTATACAAGCATCACCACTGGGTCTTTCCCAAAGACATATTTGTACACAGGCCCATCTGACTCACACTCCTTATGTGCCTATAATAGCTACTCAAAATATATTTCACTGAACCTGGAGTTTAAGGGGGTCCATATTTAAGTCAGACCTCTGCTACATTTCCCTCAGAAGAAGGCCCATCGGTAATATTTGCCTCAGAGTGTGCTTACACTCTAGTTATATTTTTGCTTATGACGATGCAAATATTGGTCAAGCCCAATGAGTACATTTTCTATCAACATACTAAATTGTAACCATGAATTGAATATCAGAGTATTTAGTTGAGACATAATAGCAAAGGAAATAAGAAGAAAAACAATCAAGTAATAGGATGATTTTTAGCTCTCCTTTCACAGACACACAAAATCATTATAGGCCCTCATAGACTCGGATGCTGGTAGGGAAGGGACGGTTCTCCATAGAACACAAAAAGGTAAGAAATGGTAATGTGTTGCTGAAATAGCTTTTTTTTGCCCAATAGCTAGACAGTCCTCTCTGCTTCTCAGTTCTACCTTTTGTAGTTCAACTGACCAGGGCTCACAATCCCTTTGTCACTGATGTTTTATTCCCCTCTACAACTATTATCTACTAATCTCAGCCCTCTGCTACTTCTCAATACCTCAATAAATCAATCAGCAAACATGTATTAAGCATCTTATATGTACCAGACACTGTATCAGGTGCTAGGAATACATAGGATGCATGGAGCTGGTGGCTTTTGTCTTATACTTTTATCACCCTTACCATCCTGTATCCTCAGTTAAAAAAAATTCAGTCCCTTTAAAAAATATCGTAGTCCAAATGTGTAGGCACACATCAAAATATGCATTAATTTGAATATAGTATAGAGTATATTTAGAGTGATAAGCAATCATCTTAGGTGCATGTCACATACAGTAGCTTAAACATATAGGATGCATGCAAGTCCACCACACATGGCATCACTTAGATGAATTACATATACTAGATCCAACACAGGTGTTGTTAAAGTACTTAAAATCATAAGGGTTTCATACAAAATACAAATAATGAATGAATACTCCACTGGTGAGAACCATCGGTCATTGTGTAACTTATTTACCCATTACCTGGTCACTGGCTACATAGTTTGAGCACTTCTTGGATAACTTGCTGAAATTTTGTGCCCTGAATGTGATTCATACTTCAGATTTGAAGTCCTTGTTCTAGGGTCATGGATGACGAAGGCCAACTCTTGCTATCACTGACACTAAATGAGTCATAGGTCTGTAGATGCTTTCCATTCTGAGCATTTCAATTAATTAATATTGGATAAAGTTTTTTTTTTCTTTCATTGTAAAGCAGTTCAAAATTAATCAACTGTCTTGCTGGTAGAATAGGAGCCACTCTTTTCTTTCTCCATATTGAAATTCATATCATCAGACTATGTATACTAACAGAATATGCAACGTAGAAACATTAGAAAATCCTAAGTAATTCCATAAGTATTGTTGCCCTATAGAACTTGATAGTAGTCCCCTTTTGTTAAGGTTTTTGAATGGGTCTTGTGCTGGAAGCATTGTGTTCAAAGTTTGTCACCTTAATCTATAAAATAACTCTTAAGATATGAAGACAAATAATAATTTTCAATCACATATAGGTCTACTCAAATATTTGTTACAATTTAGGAAAAACACCATGGAACAACAGTGGGAAAATAGTGGAAAAGTTCATATTGCAAGTTTTCCCTGTATGTAATTGAGTTTGGTTTTCTAGACTTTATTAAGTTAACAGGATAACAGAGAACCTCTTTTTTCCTCTGGTCTAGTAGACCAGGGCAGCATCACCTATTGATGGCTTCTATAGGTGGCTTCTCATGGTACGAGGAATATTATGTTTGGATGAAGGAGCCTGGTTCTTTTTTTTTAAGTTCCCCCTATACATCTTACTGACTTTATTACCTTGAGTATGATTAAATCGTCTCTCTGGCTTGAGTTTTCTACAGTATAGGGGTTAAAAATACTTGATTGAAGCTAGAAGGTTGAATCAGGTAATCTATTGAGGCCTCTTTCAGGTCTAAAACCTATGATTTTTGTTTAATATTCAATAATGAAAATGGTTGGATGTCCATCCAGACTCCTTCTTAGGCAAAAATTAAAAAAAAATCTACGAAACTGTTGTTTATCCTTGGTTTTGAAGAGGATATCACTGGTGATGGCTTGATTTGCATATGAATTTGATTTAAGTGAGGCAGAGTTGAGCAAAGTTGTCAGCCTCACTTTCTTTTATTAGTCATTGAAGTCCAGTGGCAGGAAAAAAAAGTCTAAATAACTGGTGATTTCCTGGAATGTAGTGAATAACATTGGTGTTTTTTAATGTCTGACCAAATTCTAAGCCCTCCATAGCAACTTCTTGAGCCACCTTCATAGCCATTGGAACACACTGTTTTTACCCACCCATTTCTTTGCAGGAAGTCTTCACATTCATGGGATAGATATCCCCCTAACTCCCCAATAGTTTTGAAGCCTGTTATCCACAACTTGGTTTAGTAATTCTCAGTGAAACTAATTTTAGTGACAATACCTTTATCAATATTAAAGGTAATAAATGATAAAAAGTACTGCTGATCAAACTGAAAGAGATTTTGAAATTGAATTCCAACTGTGAGAGTTGGATGAAATCCATTTCCCTCATTTAATAGAAGAAAAAACTTGGGTTCCAAGGGGGCAAAAGTAGATCGCGGCAAAGCTAGTGACAGAGCCTCTATTTCTTGATTCTTCTTCCAGTGCTTTGAGAATGGTGAAGTTGAAAAGGATCTCAAGGACTGTTTATTGCCACCTGCACATGACCAAGAATCTTCTCTACTCTTTTCATTACTCCATGATTATTTTCTTAGATACATTTTCTGTCAAAGAGAAGCTCTAGGTACTAGTTAGTAAGTATATCAATAAGAATAATAGTGTTTCTGTTAGTAAAAGTAAAAGTAAAGTTATCCACCAGTTAAATTTTTCTTTTTGTCTAAAGCTAATACTTTTTCTTTAGAATTAGATTAATAAAAAACCCTGACCTGACCAAATAAAATCTATTTGATCATGTCTATATGAGACAATATTGTGTTTTTTGAAAAAAATATCTAGATAATATATTCTAGCTTATGTTAAGAAAATGTATAAAAATGTTACTTCTAATAAAAATCATCAGTAGATGATATCTTAGGATACTGAGAGGCAAAAAAGAGAAAAACATACAACAGCATGGTGAGGGAGAGCTGGTTAAACTTTTCTTTTTAAGATCTGAATAACAAGAAATAGTAGTACTGTTTTCACAGTTTGTGTTAACAATTTTCAATTTTCCATTTGGCTGTGTTCTGATACACAAGGAATTCTTTAAAATGTCAGTAAAACAAATACAGTAGTGTGCATTAAGACTTAGAATGCTATGTTAAATGAGTAATGGTTTATTTAATAAGGTGGAAAACCCAATGAGATGAGAGAATGTAATCTATTTGTGGATTTATAATTTTTTACTAAATGTTGCACATTAATAGAAAAGCCTGAAGTAAGATGTTTTGTTTATTTAATTGAAAAGATATGTAAAATTGCATATCTATAGAAGCATGCATATAAATCTTGAATGATTTTTGTTGTTTAATTATATATGGTGCACAGCATCAGATTGAGCTGGTGCTTGTGCACAGGTAGAGTAAGCCAGTATTCACCTATGTCATATGATTTTGAAAGACACCAGGAAGGCCCCCTCCCCAAATATTTCGCCGCTGATGTCTCAAATCACACTGTCTGCCATTCATTTCTTTATATTGTTTCCCTTTTCTTGCAGCTCTTCTTTAAAACACAAATATGGCTGTGAGGAGCAATACTTTGGTGGAGACTTGTTTATCAGATCATTTTCTTCCTTAGCAGAAAAGAAGGGACGTCTGAAAGCCAGCTGGAAGTACACTAAAGAGTGGGAACAGGATGTAGGCAGGCAAAGGGTGCTGAAGGTAAACTTACCTTGCTCCACCATTGTGCCTGCCATCATAGGTGCCTGTTATTTGAGCCATACTAAATATAGATCGAGTGACACTCAAATATTTTTATCCTCCAGATCCTACCTTTCAAATAATAGGCTATGACAGACAAATCAGAGAAAAAGTTTGGAGTGTCTGCCTTCATGAAAACCACCCTAAGAACTTCTCAAAGTTACATTAAACAGGGTAGTAGGATGTTAAATGCTTTTGGCTAATAGTGGCTCTTATGTGAATTTTTGGGAGGGGTAGGGAGATAATTATAAGGGCTGGATCAAACCTTTTGTAAATATGCCAGCTATTTTCTAAATTCCTGTATTATTTTTGTTCTTCTCACTGAAAAAAAAAGCTTACGGTTTTGTTTTCTTATTTACAGGCCTTGGAATAGCTTTTATTTATATAATTTGGGATATACCTTCTTTTCCATTGTCTATATATTCTATTGTCTATCTTTTGTGCAATGATATTTTTTCACTGAAACAGAACTTGTTACACATCTTTTTTTTAATTTAAAAAAGTCAGAAGTACCTGGTAACTTTTAATGTTTTTCCAGTTTATTTAGGAAGAGCTTAAATATGGTATATTTTAAAGATGCCATCAAAAGGTATTTGCATTAAGGTGAAAAAATGAGCCCAGAAGAGGTTGACAGTTTTATAGGAGCAGTAGGAATGCTGTGGTTGTGAAGGTTATTCTAGGTTCTAGTTTCATTACTAAGTGGTGGCATATAAATGAAGAATATTTGTCTTAGATACTAAATTGCATGATTTTTCCTACTGAATAAGAGTGGCCTTTGATTCTTACCCAAATTATACTTATTTAATAATATGTTTTTACACAACATAGAAACCATTTTTCTCTAGAGTTTTGCATTGTGTCGTGACAAATGACAGACAAAGCTGGCAACCCTTTTTACAAGATCTGCAAAGCCTGTCTCCAGAGATTGTGACATTGCTACAGACAGGGTTTGTCATCCATAAATTTACAGCTTATTCCAGTCTCTTCATAAATTGACTAAATTTTTTTGAAAGAAAAAAAATATATAGGTGTATAAAATACCCAGTTACAGGTTGTGTTCTATTTAGCCCTTGATTGAAACGTATTGCTCCTCAGTATCTTTTAGCTATGAAAATTATAATATGGAACAGAGATTAGAATGAAATTATCATGGCTAGGAGGCATTTACTCAGTGGTGGCAGCCACATAAACCTGGGCCCTGAGAATGATGATAATACATTAGGTTCTGCATGCCCGATATTATTGCCATACTTTATGTATGTTTCATTTATACTATTTCGCACACACCAGCAACGCTGACAGATAGGTAATTACTCTCTGCGCCAATGAACACTTATCAGCACCAGCGCTGTTTATTGCGTGAATGAAGTGCGCTTGTCAGTCAAGGTCACTTGTTTGTGTGTCCTCTCTAATAGTTCTTTCACAGTTGTTGAACTTTGCATACAGTTCTTATGGCAGGGTTCCTGGAGGTTCCTTTACTGCATAATGTGTTTCTTGTGTTATCAAAGTCACTTGTATTTATCACTTTAATTGATAAACAACCATGTTGCAAGAAGCAGATCTGAAGATGGGAAAAAGCATATTTTGCTAGTCAGCTGATCCCAGCAGGTATTTAGTAATGAATGACCTCAAGGAAAGGCATTCAACAGAGACCTTTTTTTTTTTTTTGAGGTGGTGACAGACTGTCAATCTCAGCTACTGAAATTTTATCTTATTATAATAACCTTAATTTCATCTGCTGATAGATCCTGACACAATTTCAGAACTACTATCCATTTGTACTCCCTGGAAGTATTTTTTTGCTTGTTCATTCTGAGTATAGCCCAGGAGTTAATTTCATTCTTAGTATATTTTTATAGTGGACCAGATCCATTTGGTTTGTCTTTCAACCCATCGTGTTTATTTTTAGATACGTGCCATTAAGCCTCCCCTTCTCATAAAAAAAAAAAAAATCAGTCTGATATTGTTGATCATTGTTGGGCTAAAGCATTGGTTTTGTTCAAAATTTAACAAGGTGTGTCATGTTTTGTTGTTGTTGTTTTTTTAAGGAAAGAAAATCCCAAAACCATTGTGGTCATCCCATACAGCCTGTAATTTCATCCGTTATATAAGAAAGAAAATGCTTGATCCCTTTTTTTTCCCCCTTTTGGTCTGCCACAGGCGCTTTATTAGAAACCAGAATAACCTCTAGGATATAATAATTTATCCAGTCAAGATAACTGGAGCTATTTCCTTAAGACTGTAATCAGCCTGAGTTTGTGTGTTGTGAGATTTATATTGCAGTTGCTTATTACCAAAGAAACAGTTAAAAAGGATTTATGTTGGTGCATGTTATGTGTGTGTCTGGAATTTTTGTGTATTTAACTCTTCTCCTTGCCCCCTCATCCCTCTCATTTTCTTCCTCTCCCCACTTTCCTCACCTCCCCTTTTAACCCAGGGCATTATTGTCAAGTGGAGAGCATACCTATACCTACAATTAAATGCAAATTTTATTCAGGCATTAAAGCAGAATCACATTCATTCATTAACCCAAATGATTCTTTTATTTGGAAAAATATATCAGCACATGGTAACATCACATACTGCTTACAAGGGACTATAGTTCCCTGTTTGTGCCCACGTCTATCATTTCATTATTAAAGGACTGAACTATTGAAAAGGTGCCTGTGGATGTTTCTGTTAATTTGATTATATCCATAGAAAAAGAATTTAATTCCCTGGCAGCCACTGGTTCTCATGCCTAACAGTGTGAGTCTAATCTTGTACTGGAAGGTGTTAAAATCTACTGGCCAGGTCCAGTAAGAAGGAGGTTGGCGATTCGTTTCCCTTCTGAACCCAGGTTAATACTGTGCCTTTGCATTTTCAAACTGCTCCCATCTCTTAGTTCTTAGTTACCAGAGTGTTACAAAGGAAGGGTTTTGATCTCATGTAGATAGCATAGCATTAATTACCCTGACACTAATTAAACTGCATCAAACAAATACCACCGTGTTCCTCAGGGGGACAACAGAAGGCAGTTTAAAATAATTACTGGAGCTTCATGCATGTGTGAAGTTTTCATTACTCTTAGGACACAAGCAAAAGAGATTTGATATCATTAAAGTTCCCCCCCCCCTTTTAGTGATTGCAAAAGAAAAAATGACTAAAATTTCCTTGGAGCATATTGATGTCTAAATAGTGGCGATTCCAATTCTTGCGAATGGTAACTTTTCTTTAAGGATTGTGAGTCTGTGAAGCAGGAACAGGTGTTCCAGTTCACATTCTGGTATGATTATGTATTAGCTTATGTTTGTCAGACCATTTCATTAACCACCCACTGCTATCACATATACATATACTTTGTTCTTTCTGAACCATGAAATGAAATGCATATATCTTCACTAATGCTTGCTATCAATGTAAATGAGAAAAGGAGGCTTATTACCAATCACTGCTGCTGTGAAGCACACACCTCTGTACAGTTACAGGTAATAAACATCTTTTCATAAGTAGGAAGCAAAGATATATTAAGTTTGGACTATAACAAGCAATGGCTCTGGGCTGCTACTTCTGTATTAATGGATTGTAATTCCCTTGCACATTTAGATGTGTGCAGTGGGGTCATCTTAAAGTATGTGTGTCATCTAATCACCTGAATTGGTTGTTTCTCATCATTCTCGTTTGTATCTTTCAAGGGTTTTGAACCCCCAAAACTTTTCTGGTCAACATTTAATGGGCCAGCTTCTCAGAGCAAAATTACAGCCTCTTTGCATCGTTGAACAAGTTGCGTGTGTCTGGATGAGTGACTACTAATGTCGGGGTAGTTTTATGGTCTCTTCAAGAGTGGTTGTTGAAGAGGATTGGTGCAAAAGAAAAAAATAAAAGGAAAAAAAGACTGTACCCTGACAAGACAAATGTGATGAGAGAAAGTAAATGGCATAGCCAAAATAATGCACAGTGATACCAAACTTCTCATGGAATGGGTGTCATTATGGTTTCTAATGCTGCCTCTTGGGGCTAGTATGTTTGATCCTTCCACTAAACCTGGTTTAGATATGCTTATAATACAGAATATATTTTCACAAGGTCACTTATCCTGTTTATTTTGATGACATATGATCAGTGTGGATAAAGTTGCTTGGGATTTGGCATCCAGTGCCAATCAACCACACTGAATGTGTTTGGGATTAAAAAAGGTATATGGGTCATTTCCAGATTTATGCAACTCATATTTCATTCACTGGATGTCTTATAGAATGTGATGATTAAAGGGTTTTGTGTATGCGGTGCTGCATTTCCTAAGCCATTTATTTTTTACTCCATTTGGAAAGCAGTAATTTAGAGGAATTATGCATTATTGAAAATTTCCAGTGATTTAAATTTTTTAAAATAATACCAGATATTTTAAGAAGCATGTTTAGCAATATAATACAGAATTAGTGTTTTGTAATTGTCATACAAAGCAAAAAAAAAAAATTCAAACTGATTGTAGAAGAAACAGAAAATTAATCCAGTTGTAGAAATTCTATGAGTCCAACAAATGTGCAAAAAAAAAAAAAGAGTACTTTTGTTCCTTTATAGCCAGATGGTTTATCCTATTTTAAGCTGATAGTAACTTCATGCATTTCTTTTGAATGTCATTGGTTTTAACTGGCAGACAGTATCTACTATTAGAATTTTCCTTATTCCTGGATGCTTTAAAGGGTATTTTTGGAACATTTGGATGATCAAACTGTACACTAAGTAAAAATTTCCTTACACTTAGCTCATACTTGAAAAAAAAAAGTGTTTATATAATGAAAAAAAACCTAAAAATGAACAGTTCTTTTTTTCTTTCTTTTGACATGATGTTGACAGAAGTCGCTTTGATGTAGTTTAGAGTCATGAATTTTCTATCTGTTCTGTTTTTCCTGGGGCTCCATCTACTCAGACATCCTGATCTGTCATTTTGTAACACTTTGTGAAGTGCTTGACAGATAGTGGTTTTGACAAGTGCTGGACATCAGCAGCAATTCAGAATAAGCAGCGTATATTTCTCCAGGTAAAGTGACAAGATGTCCAAAAGCGTAAGAAGAATTGTGTAGTCTTCAATCACATCTAATGTGATAAAGCAAGACTTTTTTGTGTTCTCTATTTGTTTCCCACTGCATATTTACTGAATAAAATCCCACCAGCATTTGAGGTTAGAAACGTTTTGCCTTATTTTTATAATGCTTAATAATTGGGGCATTTTGGTTACAAGAGTAAAAATTGACCAGTTTTGACTAGTTGGCCAATACAACAGAATATAATGTCTTTAAAAATGTAACAAAATGAGATAGACAAACGTATGAAGCATTTGGGAAAAAAAGTTGACATAATTAATATGTACTTAATCAATTATAGGTAGGTCTAAAAAAATTGCCAGTTTGGGAAAATGGTTGACACAAGTAATATGTATCCACGTAATATCGTTTATACTATGCTTTAAAAAATTGCCGGTTGATACCTTCCCCTACTAATAGTAAAGAGAGCAAATGAGGAAAACCTTCTTATGTGCCTTGACTAGATCTATTGACTGGCCTGATCAATCAGGACCCTGAAAGAGAGGTCAAGTTTTTTCTATTGTGGAATTATTATTGTAGAATATATTGTAGAGTAGAATACAGTGATGACTAATGTCATCAGTATATACATTGTACCCTATATTGAAAATGTAACACATTCCATTTAATTATTTTGCATCTGTATTCACTCAAGAAACAGCTGTTAAAAGTTGAATAGGATGCAAAATGGCATAGCCTGAAGATGCCCTTGTTCACTCAGCTAACTCCCTTTTGATGTGATGCCTACTGGCAGGGTTGGGTGGTGAATTCAACTTCTTTGACAGCCATCAGCCCCACTGACCAGAGGTTTCAGGTTTTGCAGTGAGGGAAAAGGGTATGTGTGGGGGGAAATTCATAATTTTAAAATTTTTTTTCAGCTGTTGGATTTAAGGCCCCTGCCAACAGCTATCTGAATCAACACCACGCCAACATGTTCTGCAGTCGGAAGGTCACTTCAACATCTGGCCCTACAGTCTTGTTCTTTAAGGTTTGTCACGGGGCAGCATCTGTTTATGGAGTCTTTTTCAACCTCTCTTTGATCACTTTGACAGCAAAAAGAAGCTTCTATCACACAGGCTGAACTAGGATTTTTTAAAAATCAAGAATGTGAAACATTTCAAAACTAGTGGAATTTCATAGGATGTTTCTGCTATTTACTTTTTCTAGAACATGAAATTTACAAAACAAAGGAAGAGGAAAACTTATGGTTCCAAAGAATATTGCCATAGTCAGTAGGTTCAAGATTTGGGGGGGGGAAATGATGCTACACAGGTTTTGTCTGGTTGAATCTGGTCACCATTTAAAGGGAAAAAGTTTAAGTGAGCTGTTGACCTCTCTCTTCCCAGTCTCTCCCCTCTTCAATACATTTTCTGTACACCTGCCAAGCAGATATTCCTAAAGCATCACTCTCATACTCAAGAGCTTTTAGCATTGGGTCCCTTTGCTTCCAGTATAAAATAATTCTCTTTTTAATATTTAAAACCTTTATATTCTGACTCTGAATCAAGGGGCTCCTGCCTTTTTGGCTTAGAATCCTTTGACAGTCTGGTGAAGCCAACGAACCTCTTCTCAGAATAATGTTTGTAGCCTATTCACAATGGAAGGAAATGCCAAATTTCAGTTAGAGGTTAGTGAACATAATGAGGTAATTTTTTTTCTATCCAGATTCACAGATAGAAATTGATACCCAAATATAGAATCCCTGTTCAGCTTTTTATATGAGATAATTTACCCTATTCTATCTCTCCCTTTCTCCTTCTCCCATTATATTCCTCTCTCACCTCTTAATTTTATTTTTTAGATATCATCCCTTCTTATTCAACTGATCCTGTGCCCTCTAAGTATACATGTACACACATATACACACACTCATATATGTATTTATACACACATACATCCCCCTATCCATACATCTATATGTATGTGTGTATATATATATATATTCCCTTCACCTGTCATACTGAGAAAAGACTCATGAATTACAATTATCATTTTTCCATGTAGGAATATAAATAGTTCAACTTTAATAAGTTCCTTATGATTTCTTTTTCCTGTCTACCTTCTCATGCCTCTCTTGATTCTTGTATTTGAAAGTCAAATTTTATGTTCATTTCTGGTTTTTCCAATAAGAATACTTGAAAGTTCTCTCTTTCGTTGAATGACCATATTTTCCCCTGAAGCATTATATTAAGTTCTCCCCTGAAGCATTATATTAAGTTCTTTTTTTAAAGCAATTGGGGTTAAGTAACTTGCTCAAGGTTACATGGCCAGTTATTTCTGGTTGCGGTGCTAAGTTATCTGAGCCTGGATTTGATCGCCAGGTTATCCCGACACTGGAGCCAGTGCTCTTACTCGCTGAGCCACCTGGCCGCCCCTGCATTATATTAAGTTTTGCTGGGTAGGTGATTCTTGGTTTTAATCCTAGCTCCTTTGCCCTCTAGAATATCATATCCCAAGTTCTTTGATTCCTTAATGTTGAAGCTGCTAGACCTTGTGTTATACTGATTGTTTTTCCACAATACTAAAATTATTTCATCTTGACAGCTTGTAATATTTTCTACTTGACCTCTGAATTCTGGAACTTGGCTATAATATTCCTAGGAGTTTTCTTTTTGGGAGCTTTTTCAAGAGGCCATAGGTGAATTCTTTCAATTTCTATTTTGCCCTCTGGTTCTAGAATATCAAGGCAATTTTCCTTGAGAATTTCTTGAAGGATGATTTCTAGGCTGTCTTTTTGATCATGGCTTTCAGGTAGTCCAGTAATTTTTAAATGATCTCTCCTGGTCTATTTTCCAGGTCAGTGGTTTTCCAATGAGATATTTCACATTGCCTTCTACTTTTTCATTTGTTTGGATCTGTTTAATAGTATCTTGATTTCTCATAAAGTCATTAACTTCTAGTTGCTCCAATCTAATTTTGAAGGAATAATTCTCTTCAGTAAGGTTTTGAAATTTCTTTTCCATTGGGCTTTTTGCAATTTGGCTTTTTAACGCACTCTTCTCATTGGATTTTTGGGCCTCTTTTGCCATTTGAGTTAGTCTATTTTTTAAGGTATTATTTTCTTCAGTATTTTTTGGGTCTCCTTTAGCAGGCTGTTGACTTGCTTTTCACGATTTTCTTGCATTGTTCTCATTCCTCTTCCCAATTTTCCTTCTACTTCTCTTACTTGATTTTCAAAATCCTTCTAAGAGCTCCTCCATGACTTATAACCAGTTCATATTTTTCTTGAAAGCTTTTGATGCAGGGGTTTTGACTTCTTCTGGTTCCATGTTTGATCCTTTTTGTCCCCAAAAAGGATTCTATGGTCTGATTTTGCTTCCTCTTCTTGCTCATCTTGCCAGTTAATTACTTGACTTTTGAGCTCTTTGCCACAGTAGAACTCTGCTTCCAGAGTGGAGAGAGCTATGTCCCAAATGGCTAGGGTTTTTGCAGTTGTCAGAGGTCTGAGGAAGGTGCCCTCTCTACAGCTACCACAAGCTCTCGCACATTGGTCACATAGACCAGGACCACCACCCAAGACTGTGACCCTGATCCAAGCAGGTCAAAGGAAGAGTGATTACTCTCTGAATGGTTGCTTGGTCCTCCTAAGATCTGCAGGCCAGGAACTCTGGAGACAGTCACATAGCAGCAGCTGCTGTACCTCTGCCACCTCTCAAGGGCTGGTGATGATGGCTCTCTTCTCCACCTAGTTTCAACAGAGTTCCCTACTGACCTTTTGCTTTCTCTTTGGTGTTTATTAGTTGAGAAGTCTGGAAACACCATAGCTGCTGGTGATTCACTCTCCTGAAGGCTACTGTGGCCGGTCTGTTCCACTGGTTGGGGTGCCCCAGGTCTTGTGGGACTGCACTTGGCTCTCAGCTTGGTGTAATAGACCCTTCCTATAGACTTTCCAGGCTGCCTTCAGTGGGAGATTTGTTTCTTTCTGTCACTTTATGGGTTCTATAGCTCTAAAATTTGTTTAGAGTCACATTT
>NW_027186304.1:75080390-75101205 GCF_028583685.1 Petaurus breviceps papuanus | reverse complement strand
CACATTCTATTTCTCACATCTATCCCTTTGCAACTAAGTGATGGAGTAGATAGAGCACTGGGTCTGGAGTCAGGAAGACTTGGGTTCCAATCCAGTTTCAGACATTTATTAGGTGTGTGACCTAGTCAAGTCATTAAACTGATGTCTGCTTCAATTTCCTCAACTGTAAAGTGGGGAAGAATAATAACATTGCCTTCCCAGGGTTTATGTGAGGATCTAATGAGATAATATTTATAAAACAGCACAATGCCTGGTACATACTAATAATGCTTAATAAATGCTTCTTTCTGGGGCGGCCAGGTAGCACAGCGAGTAAGAACACCGGCTCCAGTGTTGGAATGACCTGGAGATCGAATCCCGGGCTCAGACACTTAGCACCCACCCAGAAACACCTGGCCATGTAACCTTGAGCAAGTTACTTAACCCCAATTGCTTAGGGGCGGCCAGGTGGCTCAGGGAGTAAGAGCACCGGCTCCAGTGTCGGGATGATCTGGATCAAATCCGGGCTCGGATACTCAGCACCACACCCAGAAATAACTGGCCGTGTAACCTTGAGCAAGTTACTTAACCCCGATTGCTTTAAAAAAAAATAAAAAAAATAAATGCTTCCTTCCTTCCTTCCTTCCTATTTCCTTCTTCCTTCTTTCCTCCTTTTCTTCCTATTCCCATTTTTATGACTATAATGTTCTCTTTACTCCTGTGTACTTTGAATTCCTAGCTCCATATAGGCACACAAGTGCCATCTCCTTTAGGACTTTCTTGAGCCCCATTCCTCATTTCCCTCCTCTCCAATTAATGACTCTCACTCTTTCTGAATTTACTATGTATTTATTTTGTACTCATTTGTGCAGGGACTGTTTTCTCTTTGTTTTTGGTTTTTACCTTAAATCCCCAGCACTTAGTATTGTATCTGGTACACTGTAGGTGCTTAATTAATATTTATTAAGTTGAATTGAATTCTTGGGAGGGAAGGCCAATGACTTTTATTAGTTAAATAACAGCATTTGTACTCAAACAGTGATCATGTGATTTTGAAATTATTTCTTTATGCTAAAGTACTGAGAAAACCTTGTAGTCTTGACAGCACAGGTTTATTTGTGTTGATTGTAGACTGAAAGGACTTGAAGGTCAAAGTTCACTTCCTTTACAATCTTCAGTAAATCCCTCTAACCTTCCTCCTTTTCCCTTAATGAGCAAGCTTTTGTTGAATTTCTTTATAGACAGAATGGTGACATTTTGCAAATCCCATTAATTGCTTTTTCAAAAATTCTGATTCCAATCCTTACTATTAACTTTAAAAGGAGTAAATCATAAAACATTTTCACAATTTCCCTAGATTTTCATTAATTTAACATTCATTCAGCAGTGATTTTTTGGTCAAAAAGGATTTTTCACATTATCATTGGATTTATTTGCATGTTTTCCTGTCACGTTTTTTAAATTTCTGTTTTCAATGTTCATTCTACATTACAGCACAATACAATTTTTGAAATACCTTCTATGTACAGAGAGGTATATAAAGGGCTGGGGAAAATGCAAAATTTAGATAAGAGTCCCTGAGCTTTTGTGAATGTACAGTCGAGTCTGAAAGGGAAGTAAGACCTCATCACAGACATCTAAGAGAGCTACTGAGAAATGTACTATTTGAAATCTCAGGTAGAAAGCTATTATTGGTATCATAGAGGAAGTGGTACTTCAGTGTGGTTTTAAGATGTGAGCAGGAATTTAACCACCAAAGAGGGAGCAGAAGGGCATCCCAGGCATAGGGAGCTATGTGAACAAAGGCACATGGGCAGGAATAGACCAGTTTGGCTAGAGAACTGAGTGTATAAAGAAGAGTAATGTGCATAAAGCTGCCAGAGGCTTTAAATGGCAAGCAGGGAATATGAATTTCTCAGTAGGCAATAAGAAACCACTGAAGGTGTTTGAACAGATGAGTAATATAACCAGATCTATGTATAAGAAAGATTGTTTTTTTGCTAGCAATATGAAGAATAGATTAGAAGACAGAAACCAGAGATGGGTTGACCTGAAAGTGGGCACTTGTAATAATCCAAGTAGGTGGTGATGAGGACTTCTGCTATAGTACTATCACTGGGGATAGAGTGAAGAGAATGCATTTGTGAATGTCACAGACAGAGGATGTGTAGGATTTGGTAACTGATTGATATTAGAGGTAAAAGTGAGAAATGAGTTAAAGACAATCTAAAGTTGAGAATATGGAGGATTGTTGTTGAGTCATTATTCAGTTGTGTTCAACTTTCCATGACCCCATTTGAGGTTTTCTTGGCAAAGATACTGGAGTAGTTTGCTGTTTCCTTTTCCAGCTCATTGAACAGATGAGAAAACTTAGGCTAAGAGAACTAAGTGATTTTCTAGGGTTTCCAGTTAGTAAGTGTCTGAGGCTGGATTTGAACTTACAAAGAGGAGCCTTCCTGACTCCATACTTGGTACTCTATCCATTGTGTTATCTAGCTGCCCATTAGAGAATATGACCCAATTATGATGCCACAGACAGAAACAGTGAAGTCTAAATAAGAAATATATTTAGAGGGGAAGATAATGAGCTCCATTTGAGGCATGTTAAATTTGAGGTGTAGGAGGAGGCACTTTGAGATAGAGATGCCCTGTTATTGGAAATTCAGGTCTAGAGTTCACAAGGAGAGGTCAGGAGAAAGAAATCAGTGATGTCGTCATAGAGGTGGCAACTGAAGTACTGGGGATGAATGAGAAGTTTAAGGAATATAGAGAAGAGAGTCAATAACAGATATTTGGAGAATACCTACATTAAGAGATCAGGGACAGGATGAAAAGCCAGTGAAGGAAATGGGGGGCATTATTGAAGTAGTAGAAGAAAAAAATAAAGCAGTAGAAGGGCAAGCAGGAAAGTAGAGAGTCTCCCGAAGAAAGGGGAGGATATCCAGCAGTTAGGGATAGTCAGCATAGTCAATAATGGCGGATAAATAATGGCAAAAGACCATTTGATATTAGATTTGGTTATTGATTAAATGATGTTAGAAAGAGCAATATAGAATGCTGGGAATTATCTTAGAACAGGATTGGCTTTATGTGATTTTGAAACTAGTTTATTATTTATATTATATTATGTTGTGTTATATAATATTGCATTGTATTATATTATAGTTTCCTGTATAAGGTTGAAAGCGCTAGTATCTCTTCTCAATTAAAACATCTCACCTTTAATATTTAAGGTGGAAACCCTGGAAATGTACCAACAGCAAGTAAAGTAACACTAATCTTAAGATAGACATTTAAAAATACCTTAAAAGGGTTTCTTACAAAAATAACACAAGTTTATTATATTGCTGCTCAAGAATTACCAATGTGATTTCAGCATCATTCACATTAATGGACTGAATATTAAAAATTTCTTTGAAGTAAAAATCAATTTGGATTTAAATTCTATCTTAACTTGAGATCAAAGGGGCAACCCTCTAAGTCTGTAAGTTGAAAAATAGTTGGCAATCTGCTTTGGTAGAGGGAGTTTCCTTAACCAATAAAATCACAGGATCCAGACTTAAAAAAAAAAAGAAAATCATTTTTATAAGAAAAAATGAGCAAATTCTTCTATCATTGGTTAGATTTTCAATGGACATAAGTTTATACATATTCAGATAGATAGATAGATAGATAGATAGATAGATAGATAGATAGATAGATAGATAGATAGATAGGTAGATATTCTTGGTGTAGCTAATGTAAATCTGTTACACTGCTTTATATTTATATCAGGTATATACATGTTACAGAGAAGAGCCATGAATGAATGGCCTGAGGTGACCAAATTTACCAATCTCATTTCTGTTTATAGTAGGCCATACTACTAATTATCTATGTGACCATGAGCCAGTCATTTTAACTTTATGATCTACAGTTTTCTTAGATGGTAGCTGGGCTAGATGATTTCTAAGGTTCTATCCCATTCTAAATTCTGTGATTCTCTTTATGAAGGATTTCATTTACAAATTTAAATAAGATCTGAATCTCAGTATCACAATGTGAAATATGAAATTTTGGTTTTTGTCCCCTCCCTTTGAAGTCAATTTGGAGGTCAGAAGGCAGAGTATGGATGCATATTCTTCATGTCATTCAGTTTAAAGTATCTCTTAGGGGAGGCTAGGTGGCACAATGAATAGAGCACTGGCCCTGGAATCAGGAAGACCTGGGTTTGGATCCGGCCTCAGACACTTAACACAAAAACTAGCCTTGTGACCCTGAGCAAGTCACTTAATCCCGATTGCCCTCTAAAAAGCAAAAAACAAAACAAAACAAAACAAAATAAAGTATCTCTTAGTCCATCCACCATCACTTTGTATTTACCTTGTATATATTTGCTATTATATGCATTTCCTGATAGAATCGGCAAATCATCTTTTTATTTACTGATAGGTAATAATTACTGGGTTAGAGGTTTTAGTTTCATAAAGTAACATCGAAAATATGGGAATAACAGACCTCTTACTTAAGGAGTTTTCTACCTTTCTTCCTTATTCTGAATAGTCATTTCTTAAGTATTGTGTATTTATACACAAAAACAAACGCATCAGGGATATGTATTATGTATGTATACATAAACATATATATATATATATATATACAAATACATATATATGTATTTCAACTGATGGGATTATTGGGAATAGTATTATTTATTTTATATCATTTGTATATGTATATAAGAATGAAAAAGAGGTATTAGAAGATATTGTAATGTAAATCTGTATTCTTATTTTTCATTTTCTTTGTGTCTTATCCAAACTACTCCATGTGATGAAAAGAACCCCTCTAAATAATTGGCCCTGCTAAATCTGCGTTTTACATAGGACAGTTACATTTCTTTAATAACCTAGAGAATTTAGTATATTGCTTTGACCACCAGAGGGAGTGTGTATTGTTAGAAATGGGAAAGAAACCCTTGAGAATTAAAACACTCACAGGATGCTTTCAGGGTTTTGATAGTAATCTATTGTCTCTCCACAAAACCACATGAATAGAAAATCCCAGAGTTATATTTCATTTCAGAGGGCCTATTACTTTCAGCCAGTGGGCTTTAGCCAGAAGGTTCCAAAAAGGGCAGCTTTTAGAATTGCCTAAAAGAAATTAGAATTTTAAAAAATGACACAAGAGCCATGCTTTGTTTAGGAAAATTTCATATTTTTCTAGAAAACTAGTTCCTTTCCTAATGAATAGGAAATACTTTTATTTGAAGCCTCTTCTTTCATGAACTTTACATATTGTTGTTTAGTATTTTGTTTTTTATGATGTTCTCTCAACCAAGGAAGTTAGCAAAATTGGGTCAAGTTCAACCATTTAATGTTGCTTTAAAAGAATGCTCCATGGGGTCAGACAACATCTATATAGAATGATATTTTAAAGGCATCTATGTTGTGGGTTCAACACTCAATAAACAACATGAGAATTTGAAAGATGATATCAAGTTTTGGAAAACCCATCCATACCCTCTCTCTACTTCTCATCCAGTTTCAGCATTTGTGAGAGATTTCACCTAGAAGAGTCTCTTAAGCCCTCAAATGCACATCATGACAGTAACAGCTGGGCAAACTATTTTCCTCTTGACCTACTGATGGACCTGACCCCTAACCTGTGGGGACTTCCTTCTAGGGTAAGAGGGTAATTAATTCTTATGTCTGGTCAGCTCTTGGCTGCTCATCAGAGACGTCGAACAAGTAGTGGTTATGATGTGCACTTTTGGAAAATGGCTTTACACATGAAAAAACTGGAAGAAAAGCACCTGTTTATTCTACCTTAATCCCCAAAGAGCCAAGGAATGGCAGCAACTGCTATTAGCTTGTGAGCATGACAGCTTTCAGTTAGAAAAATCCAACTTTTAATACCCCATTAATATATTTTTTCTTTTTCATATTTCTTATGGTGATATGTAATTCATTTTGGAGCACATGGAATTGGTTTGTTTGCCTTTAACAACCACATACTTCACATCTTCCTGGTAGCTAGTCTAGGATCTTTTCTTCTTTTAAATTAGCCAACTTTAAACTAACTACAAATGAATCTTATGGTAGAATAAAAGCTTCTTGAGAGCAAGGACTAGCTCTAGCAAAGTACCTGGCACCGACAGATGCTTAATAAATATTTTTCACATTGGATCTTCTAGATTAAGTGGAGCATCACCTTCCTAAACAATGGATAATCAAAAATCAATCAATCAATCAATCAGCATTTTTAAGTGTCTACCATTTGTCTGTCACTGTGCTGAGGGCTGGGGACAGATACAAAGAAAGACAAAAGATAGCCTCTTATATTTATTGGAAGATGGGCCAGCGTGCACCTGGCATGGGGAACTTGAAGAAATGCTGCAGCCAGGTGGAAAATTCTGGGATGGTCGCCCTAAATCTTTTCCTTAAATAGAGAATCTGGAAGGTGCTATCTGATATCTACCTTCCACCCTTTCTAATGGGGGTTCGAGGGGGGAGTTTCAGAATTGATGTGATCTTGTAGCAATGTCAATTTCTAGAGACAATGGTGATGTCCAGGTGAGTGGCCAGATGGGAAGTAAAGTAATAGATAATACATTTTTAAGACTTAACTTTGGAAAATGATGTCCTGACTAAAAAAAAAAATGGACATCATTTCCCATTTACTAGCTCTACTGTTGCTCCCATTCAATGCACAGAATTATTAAGATCTCTCAAACTTAAGGAAGGCACCAACTTAAAACATGATTGCCTCTGTTTTGCCTTATAGAAAAAATGTTGCTGAAGATAAGAGATATATTAATTTTATATAATAGTTTCAAATAATTTATTAGTAGAGCTGAAAATTTCACAATGAGTAAAAGGAGATAGCAAGAATTCAAGATGTCATCTATATACTTAATTAGATAGAGTTGACTACAGTCAACAGAAAGCAAGATTTGAAATGTGAGTAGTTTGCCTGTGGATCATTGAGTTGACTCTATACATATATGATATGTTATATCCACAAAAGCATCATAAATTTGGAAGAGACCAAAGAGGCCAAGTAGAACAACTAATGTCTTGTCAATATTTCCTCTACAGCATCACCTAAAAATAGCCTTCTGGCTATTAGAAGATCACAGATTTAGAGAGGGGAAATACCTTTGTCATTGAGTCAGTCCCCTTCATTTTACAGATAAAGAAATTAAGGATTAAAGACTTAATTTTTTCAAGGACATGACTTAATTTTTGCTTCCTTCATTCAAATGTTATTTTTCTGTACAGCATCTTCACAGTATCACGAAGATTAACTGTTTAATTCAGCTTATTGCAGAATAGAGAAATTGAACTTATAAAGTCTGCTATTTTATACTTAAACATTACAGTGGTTTTTAAAAGCAGAGATTTGGATTGTTTTCTTTGCTTCCAAATACATAACTCTTTTCACCACACCACAAATTATGACTTAAAAGCAAATTGTTATACTTTTAATTCAGTCTTCTTTTATGAACTCAAGATGTAAAACATGAGGCAATCTAAGTACCCTACATAAATTTCCTTCTTAGTTCAGAAATTCAGATAGTTTTTCACTGGCTCCCTCTAGGTCTCTTCCAATTCTATGATGTTCTGTGGACATACATGCATACACATATAAACATACATATATTCATGTGTGTAATCTTTTGATCAATGGTATAAATTAAGTATATTATTTCCCTAAATCTTCTCTTTTAAAATGGCAATAATAATTTTCCTTCCCAATTATCATAAACGACCAAGGTCAAATAAAATAAAATAAAATAAATGTGCATAAGCCTCCTCTTCAGTATGACAAAGATAAACTTATCCCGAGACTTAGTTTACAATTAGGCCTACCTTATGCCAGAAGGAAAACATAATTCCTGTTTCTATTTGTCCTCTTGTCTCTAATTTGTACATAGAACTCATTTTAAAAAGGACTGACTAAATGGCTACTACTGAAAGCTCCACCAGAATTTCTTTATGTGCTCATGGTGCTTCATTGCCATATCTAGTGGAAAAAGAAGTACCTCGGTCTAGGTGATTGGACCTGTTCCTTTCAACTGGTAGGCATAGTTGTGTGTCAGGCTATACTACTAACATACTGTTAGAGCTTAGACTGTTACCCTCTTGTAATTCCAATGTCTTCATCTGTAAAAGAGATAATAAGAGCAAAAATGATGTACCAGTGATGCCATATGTCATCACGATAGGGAACATTGTAGTTTTGTCTTTGATTTTATAAGTCAGTCCTATTTAGTTACCTGAGGTATATTTGTGTGTGTGTACATATATATATATATGCATATCCATGTGTGTATGTATGTATGTAGGAATGTGTGATGGAATCTAAACTCAGGTATTTTTTACTTCAAGCCCAGAATTCCATCCTCTACATTACACTTTTCTTTAAGATATAGACTTGTTATTTCATTGTGTAGGTAACACTGAGTAAGGACATTTCCTCTACCAACACAGATTAACAACTCTTCTGCAATTTACAGTTTGAGAGAATTACTGAGAGAATTCAGAGTTCAGTTCACTTGTCAGTAAGCATAAGAGGTAGGACCTAACCCAGTAATCCACTATCCACTATGCTGGTATTTTCATGTTTATTTCATTAGCTGGTGTTTTATGGTACTTTAAGGTTTACAAACCATTCTATACACCTTATTTCATAGAGTAGATGCTCTACTCTTTTATTCTAACCCTAACCTAATATAGGATTCTGCAAAATTAAGTTGTAGACTGCTAGTTAACTCTCATCAGTTTCCTCTACTACTGATTAATAGATGGTTCTCATGCAAAGCAAATATGTTATTCTAAACATAGAATCAATATCCTCCTGCCTAAAAGGATCTAGATTTATATAAAGGTTTAAGATGTAAGAAACTGAATAGATCTCAGAAGTAACATATGCAAACCCTTTATTTTACAAGTAAGGAAATGAAAATTAGAGAAATCCAATGTGTTGTCTTAAGATGACCCAGCAAGTTAGTGGCAGAGCCAGTTTTAGAACTGAGGTCTTTTGACTCCCCACGCTGTTTCTACTCTAACTCAAAGAAATGGGCCCCTGAAAAATATTACTTAGAAGCACATTTCTAAAATCATCGTCTTAATTAAATTGAATTATTTCTGGAGAATCAGTGAACATCTTCAATAATGCACATTACCTCTGTAGCTTATCTTTCTAGATTGTCATCTAGAAAGTTTTTTACAGCTACAAACTGCATTAACCAAGCCCTGCCCATGGTTATGCATTGACAAATGGCACGAATACAGAGTGGAAGTTGGTTAACAAACCTTTCCACCAGCTCCTGAAGAAGTTATAATGCCCAAATATATACAACAAAGCAGGCATTGAAATAATTTCTTGGATAAAGACATATGTGCATATACACACATATCTACACACACACACACACACACACACACACACACACAGTCCCCTAGATATAATATTGCTACATAGGCTAAAAGAAGACTGTGGAAATGGTGCCTACTCTTATACCTCTGATTCATTCTATCAATAATCAACAAGCATTTCTTTTTAAAAAATTTATTTATTTTTCCTTTTCAACATTCATTTTTATAAGATTTTGAGTTTTAAATTTCCCTCCTCCCTCCCCTCCTCCTCCCTAACATGGCATGCTATCTGTTATAGGCTCTACATGTACAATTATATTACACATATTTCCACATTCATTGTTGTGAAAGAAGAATCAGAACAAAAGGGGAAAGCCATGAGAAAGAAAAAAAGAAAACAATTACAAAAAAGAGAAAATAGTATTTTTTAATCTGCATTCAGACTCCATAGTTCTTTCTCTGGATGTGGTAGCACTTTCCATCTTGAGTCTTTTGGACTTGTCTCAGATCATTTCATGGCTGAGAAGAGCTAAGTCCATCAAAGTCAGTCATCGCAAAATGTTGCTCTCCTGTTTCTGCTTGCTTCACTCAGCATTAGTTCATGTAAGTCCAGGTTTTTCTGAAATCTACATGGTCATCATTTTTTATTAGGTGATAATATCCCATTACATTCATATACCACACTTTGTTCAGCCATTCCCCAATTTATGGGCATCCCCTCAATTTCCAGCTCTTTGCCACCACAAAAAGAGATGCTATGAGCATTTTTGTACATGTAGGTCTGTTCCCCCCTTTTATGATCTTCTTGAAATATAGACCTAGAAGTGGTATTGTTGTATCAAAGGGTATGCATAGCCTTTATTTATTTATAGCTCTTTGGGCATAGTTCCAAATTGATTGGATCAGTTCACAACTCCACCAACAATGCATTAGTTCAACTAGAATTTCATAGACACTTACTACCGTGTTTCCCCGATAATAAGACACTGTCTTATTATTTTTTTGGACAGAAAAACACCAGAGGGCTTATTTTCAGGGGAGGGCTTATTTTAATGAACATTGACAGCAATTTTAATAAACAGGTAAATGTGAACAAAAAAATGTACCTTTATTCAATAAGCAAATCACTGGGGAAGAACAGGATGACGCTGTCACTGCTGCAGCTCTGATTGGATGCAGCTCAGAGCGCGGCATGCGTTTCACCGGGGTGGGGGGGGGAACGGTGCATGCAGAGGGTACCGTAATGTAGCGTATAGCGCAGGGGATCATCTTCACTACAGTAGCAATCTCAATAGGGCTTATTTTCGGGGGAGGGCTTATTTTAGAGGAATCTTACACAGTAAGGGGAGGGCTTATTTTCGGGATAGGTCTTATTATCGGGGAAACATGGTATATAGCAGACACTGCTAGGTGTTGGGGATACATAAAAGCAAAAATGAAACAGACCCTGACCTTTAATGTTGGGTAGTGTGATTTGTATTGACCTAAGTAAATTAATTTAGATAGCATTGTCATCTACATTGTAATCACATGGCCCAATCATGAACAACTGTTATCTCTCCAGTTTTTCAGTTCTCCATTCCTCATCTGATATTTTGTTTAAGTTCAGAATAAAAAATAAAATAAAATATAGAAATCAAGTCATATATTTCATGATTATCAAATTTGCAAGTGACACATCTTGGGAGGGATAGTTAGCATATTGGATTACTGAGTCAAGATCCAAAAAGGTCTTTGCAGGCAAGAATCAAATCAAATCAAAGTAACCTAAATCAAATAAGACAAAATATAATACTGAAAAATGTAAAATTTTACCCTTGAGTTTTAAGAAATTAACTTCATAAGTACAAAGTGTAGATTTATTTTTAACTATAGTGACCAATTATTTAGTGTTAACTAAAACCTTAGTGCTGATATTTGAAAAGCCACAACTTTGCATTGCATCAGGAGTCAATGCATGTTATACAATGAATATTAGCAGAACCACAACAACTCTATGAAAGTTGGAGGTAGTTAATTATGATGGTGTAGAAACTGAGGTGTCAAATCATTGTTATAATCAAATCAACAATGAGAGGCTCAGGGTTTTGAACTAGAAATATGATGCTGAAAGAAGCAAAACAAGCCAAGTAAGAAAACTAGCAACTGAAGAAAGTTGAGTCAAAACCATGGTGGAGCTGGACAAGAACTATGGAAACCGTTTACTGCTGAGATGAATTATTTGGTGACAATAATAGGGATTTTGTGGCTTTCTACGGTAGAAAATGACTAAATACAAAAATGAGTGATATATATTAGCATAGGAGATCAGAAGGGGGAATGATGAATGTCATTAATTTTAATAATAAAAATTAATAACAATGAATTATTGATAAAAGCAGAAATAATATATTAGTTTACATAAATCTGTATACTTTTCTTGACTGTACCCCTAATCTCACTGTCCTTTGTATTCTCAGAAAATAATATTTCCTAGATGAGAAAAGAAGAAAGGATATTTTTCTTGGGCTGTTGGCATCATCAAAGGCTCAGAGATGAAAATGAGCTTAGACTGTATTGGGATTGTGATGGTGTGAACACCTACCTGACTAGGGCAAATGGTTTACATAGGGTAATGGGAGAAAATAATGTAGAATAGAACTAGATTGTGGACAGCCTTTGATGCCAAAGTGAGAGTTCTGGTTTTGTCCTGAGGGAAGCTGAAGCCTCTGGTCTTTTGAATGCAGGAGAGTACTATGGTGAGAGCTGTTTCTAGCAGTGATGTAGTGTTCTGCAAAGAGGAATTGGGAATAGGAGTGAAGAGACAAACTGTAAGCTAGGATAGCAGTTAGGACATTATTTTGACAATTCAGTCATGAGAGTGGTCAAGGCTTAGATTGGGGTGAAGACAAGAATGAAAAAGAAGGGCTGTGAAAGATATAAAAAAAGAAACAATGGGGTTGGGTGACAGAATAAATATAAGGAACATAAAAGAGGAGGACAGAGATAAAAGATTAGCGCCCATGACATTGAGGCAAGGAGTACAGATATTATCATTCCCATTTTATAGGTGTGGAAACAAAGACTGAGTTGATATTTCTTGTCTGAGTTCATATATAATTTTGCATTGCAGAAGTAAGATTTACACCCAGAGCTTTTCCCACTCTGTCCAACACTCTTTGCATATCATACTTTGAACTGTTACTAGTTTTCGAACTTGAGTACTTCAAAAAATGATGTTAACACTGAGCAACAGAGGGGAAAACCGCCTGACTTGCAACAGCTATTGAGTCTGCTATACCTCTTAATCTATGGAGGTGTCAGGATTACTGGTATCATTTAGCCTTAGTCTTAGCATTCCTGAAAAATGGAACTTATAAATTAACTTATAGAAAAAAAGTATTAATGGGAACTTTCAGAATATAGATTCTAAGGGAATTCTTAGTTCAATAATGAATATATCAGTTTTATATAATTTAAGCTACCAAACACATAGCCCATGAAGGGAATTAACCACATACAAATCTACTAATAATGATTTTCATAGAATTAAAATTGAATTCTTGATGGTAATCCTAAATATAGACGGAAAGGGACTGGTTACTGAATCTGTGATTCTGCTGATATAGGGAACTCTCAGATAAGGAAATGCCCTCTATTTATACAGTTCATTACTTTCTCTGCAACTTTTAGTCTTAAGAAAGTTGGCCTAGCACACTGTCTAGAACACAAGGCATGACTTGGCCAGGGTCACACAACCACTATGTATCACAGACAAGGAAGGTCCAGGTCTTTTTGGCTCATCAGTCAGCTCTACAGCTAGTACTCCAACTGCCTACCAAATATATAAATCACACAATTATTGATATAAAGAGGATGGCCTTACCTTAGCTTTCATTCCCCCATGTGGGCAAATATGGACTTCATTAACATAACCAGTATTAGTAGAGAATGTTGCTCTCAGACATAGACTATAAAGCCAAACCTCTCTATCCTGTGGAGGCCAGGCCCTCCTTGCTCTCTTGAATGCTCTTTTACCTGCTCCCCTACCCTCTAACTTCTCCACCAGATAAAGCACAGGCCCTGAACTGAGTGCAAAAGATATAACCTTATCCATAATTAGAAGAGAAAAAGAGAAAACTCTTATTCACCAGAAGACTGATGAGAGGTGTTTAAAGGCAGAGGTACACTACTAAGTTCCTGTTCTCTCTGTAGTTGGAAGGCAAGGGAACAACAGCAAGACCCATCAAAGACCAAAATCTAATAGCCCTAAATCTCATCTTGAGCCATATGTTCTATCTTAGCTCTGCGTTTTAGAGGATGTAATGCCTATCCATACACATGACCTATAGAAGGTGCAAAGGTCATGGGAATAAATCAATTTAGAATGGGGAGAGTCTGATCCCCATCAGATGAACAGATATTTATCTTTGTCCAATGTTCCCACTATATTAAAACCAGAGAGTTCTTGCCTATGACCACAATAAGAGGCCATCCTGTCCCATTGAGGAACTCTTCATTATTGACATGAGCTCAATGGGAAAGAGCACTTTTTCCTCTACCACCTTCATTCTCATTAAAACAACCAAAACACATCATGTGTTAACTCTAAGAATGCAATGGATGGTGGGGTTAGGGATACAGCCAAGAAAAGTAGAGTTCTGGAGATACCTCATAATGTTTTTCCCCATTGGTAGGTCAATGATGCCCATCATGACTACCACATTACCAAATATGAGAGGAACTATAGTTACGCAATAACAATGGTGGGATTATAGAAAGAATTAGGGTTGTTGGGAGTGACACTGGGGAACACAAAGGGGAATCAAAAGGGAATGATTACCTTCATTTTAGACATGTTGAGTTGGAACAGTAGAAATTTTAGTAGAGCTGTCTCCTAACACTTGAAGATATGGAAGAGGAATTTGAATGAAAAGTCAGAAACAGAGATGTAGGGGTCATTTACCCAGAAGTTGTTGCTAAAACTGAAAAAAAAAAATTAAATACTTGA
Source organism: Petaurus breviceps papuanus (assembly GCF_028583685.1). Classification (NCBI taxonomy): domain Eukaryota; kingdom Metazoa; phylum Chordata; class Mammalia; order Diprotodontia; family Petauridae; genus Petaurus; species Petaurus breviceps. The sequence continues at coordinate 75,086,874 of NW_027186304.1, read as the reverse complement.
ATAATGCAACTTATTTTAAATGGCTATTTTACTGCTAAAAAGTAAGGAGTATTGTGTGAACAAACTTTTTCCCACCTGTGGAAAGGAGTAATCTTGGGAGAGTAGATAGAGTTAACCCCTACAGTATTTCCTGAATCTTTTCTTCCACCTTAAATAGAACCCCAGGAAGTTCAGGAAGGCCAATTGAAGAAATATGAACATGATTAAGCCATCCTGTTTTTTCTTTAAGCCAGTAAGGTCATTCATATCTTTAAGCTGCTTTAACCAAGCTTTCAGAACAGGGCAGGATAAGAGAAATCAGTTACAGAAACAAAAAGAAAACAAAACTAACAGCCACAATGCTGCTTAAAAAAATAATGCATGAGAAAAATTAAATGATAATAAATGTGATATTGTTTTTCTTTCATTGAATCAGTACCCCTGTACTCTAATGTTGATCATGTCATCTTTCCAAAAAAAAGATATAAAGACTCTGATGGTTTATAGTTGCTGAACATCCCATGATGCTTTTCATGAGAGGCAGGCTATTAACCCTAATGTCCTGGCAGTATTCCAGGTTAGTTAATTAAATCCCTCCCGTAGCTTCAAAACATACACTGTTCTTTATTCTCAACTGTTGGGTAGCTCTATTGAGTAGCTGGATTTCACCTTAAAGGGAGCATAGGTGATGTTTCAGTAGTGAATAAGGTGTCTGTGTAAAGTTATATAATTGATTATGATTGTAGATGTATATACATTATCTAAAGGACATGGAACAGACACCAAAAAACAAATATGGATTACATTACAAGTAAATTAAGTATCCATATAGGAAAAAGAGGGAGGAAAATTGATGCTTTCAAGGTAGTAAGGGAGTGGAATAATGATGGATTTGGAGTCAGAGAACCTGGATTTGAATCCCTGATCTGAAACTAACCCTCTTCCACCTCCTCTTCTGGTTCCTTCCTATTGAGATCACCTTCTATTTCCAAAGTACATATCTTGTATTAATTTTTTTTATTGATATCTCCCCTATTACAGCATGAGCTCCCTGAGAGTAGGGACCATGTTTTTGCCTCCTTCTGCCCTTAGCATTCAGCATGATTATTGGCACAAAAGGAAGCACTTAATAAACACTTATAGATTGACTGACATGAGAAAAAACACCAAATTTAAATAAATAAATAAATATTTGTCATTTTGCCCAAAGAGTAACTAATTTAATCTTTCTAAACTAGACAACGTCCTATTTATCTCATCCTTCTGCTTCATCCACCACATTCAAATCCATTGCCACATCCTGTCAATTAAAAATCTAAAATATCTCAAACCCATTTTCCCCTTTCCAAGCTTTCTATGTAGTTAATTAGATATTTGCTGATTGACTGAATGAAATGTTTAAAAAATACAGTTGAATGTTGCATTGTGCAAAAGCTTAAAGTTAGCTATGCTTTATTGGGATACGGTAGTGTCTCTGTTAGCAACATTTTCATGTTGAAGGATAAAATAATCATGCTCAAGAAATGGTCTTCATGACATGTCTATCTTGTTACACTGAATATGGATAGGCAATAAAAGTTAAAAGAAAATTATATGCCAATCTAGAAAAGGAGCTTTTGTAGTAAAGATGTGGCAATAATTGATGGACAAGAATGGAAAAGGAAAGGATAGAAAATGGAATCATAAGATTATAAATTTAGGAATAGAAGAGTCCTTCAAGATTATCTTGTCCAGTTCTTTCCTTTTACAAATGAGGAAATGATCTAGCAAGGATCTTATTTATCATTTTAGTTCATTTTTTTAACATGACAGTCAACAAGCAAAGAATAACTTGAAACATAGTTATGTACACATGTAAAGTGGATGGCCATGTCTTAATGCTTTAATAAATTCCACTGTTTTTTGGACATCTTTGTACCTCCATGAAAGTCTCTCTTACTAACCCATTGGGTTCCAATTACATGACCTGGTTTGTTACAAATGTATTACTTTCTATTGCATTGCAGAGCATAATTTGGCATTTTAGAATCAGAAGGGATGCTAACCATCATCAATTAAAAAATCTTTTCTTTTATGAGAAGGGAACTAAGATCCAGAAAGTTTGAATGTTGTGCCTGAGGTCACATAGCTAGCTATTAGTATAGCCGAGGTGACAATTCCAATCACTTCTCCACTAGTCTATTACTCTTTCTACTATACCACCACTGTTAACATTCCTGTGTGTATCTTCATTTGTGTGGTACCATCTCTTCCATTAGATTATAAACTCCTTTGGTGTGGGAACCTTTAGCTTTAATTTCCTTTCTAACCCTCTATAATTCCATTCACAGTGAGCACTCAATAAATGCTGTTGACTAATTAATCGCCTTCTAATGGCTTAGCAACTAGATATACACATTTTTTCTGCTTACATGCACACCGTATTTGTCCCCTTTCCCTCTGGCCCTTTTATGTAGAATGGTCACAGTACTTTAAACTCATGACAAATTCAGTTACCCCTGACTGAAATGGAAGCTTTAGATCCAACCTACTTCACAAAGTTTCAGATCAGCAGGGACTTAAGAAGTCATCTCCGAATGACCTTGGCCCCCCAGGTGTACTACAAAAATATGTTACCAGAGGGTTTCCAGATAAGGCTCTGATACCCATGCTTTCCTAGTAATCTGCTTTCTATAACAGTTAGAAAAAAGCTGTCTCGACAGTGGTAGAGATTCAGTTAATGGATGTATAATTTGCTGGCTTTGACCTCATTTCTTCTGCATGAGGAACTGAAAATCCTCCCATGGTGGTTCTAAACTACCAGCCAGTTTTATCTGTTTGGATTTTTTTGTCACAGTTCTTTACATTGTCTTTTTAATTTGTAGAAAAAGTATTCATTAAGCAAGGAAGTTAAACCATTTTGGTCTGTTCTATAAGATGTTGGGAGAAATTTTCACTTCATGAGACATCTTAGAAAACAAAAATTCTGCTTTATAGGGACTTACTTGGCACTGAGCAGCCAACCTGGGAGGCAAAGGAGGTCTCAGTAGAAAATCAGAGCAGTCAATAAAATCTCAAAGCAATAGGCCTTTTTAAGGAAATATTTTAACTTGTACAAAAGAAGACTTGTGGCCTAAGGGAATAAATACCAAAGAGGGCATCCAATCACACATGAGGAGAGGGAAGAAAAGAGACAGATACAACCAGGGTAGCAGCCATCACTTCCTCTCATTAAGGTCAGGGTAAGGATATAATCTGAAAATGTGATGGCCTTGGTAAGGACCATGGGTTTTATTTATAGAGAGGCTGGTAGGATTTTAAAATGGGGTGTGCCAAGAACAGAGGTAGTCAGCCGTAGGAGAAGTCAGGTCTCAACAGCCAGAGAGGAGTTCTGAGCTATTGCAATGATATTGCCCTGAATCACTGTCAGAGCTTTTTTTAAATTGCGTTTCACCTTAGAAACTGCTCCATGCCTAAAATAGGATATGATACTTAGTGTGAACCATAGGGGTGGGGGATACAGGTAGGTGGAAGAGGATAGAGAGATAAGAGGCTGGTGGACGAAAGAAAAACCACGTACAGAGACACAGTGCTACATGTGCAATTTGTTCAAGCCATGAGTGTTCACTTACATTTCTCACTGGAAGGCATAATACTAATTGCTTATGTACATGTTTTAACCAGAAAACTGTACTGGCAGAAAGCTAATGCCTGGGGATATTTGTATCCACAAGCTTCAGTGAAGTTAACAGGATCAGTAGTTCCAGCCAGAGGAAAAGCATAAGTAATATAGCTCATGCCTTTAAAAGTTTCTTCAATTTTTAGAAATTGTATGTGACTATTTTTTGAATTCTTTATTTGGGTAAAACTGGCCTCAAATCTACCAAATGTATTTTTAAAATAGCTACAGCTTGTGTCATATATATGTGTGTGTGTATGCATATCTTATACATATATGTATATATATATATGTGTGTATACATGAAAAATGCATGCATTGTTGGGGGATTTCAGGTTCTTTCTTTGGATTTAGGGAAGAATAAAAAAATCACTATTCTTTTTAAAAAATAGGTATTTTCTGAGTAAATTCACAAAAATAGAATGAGAAATTGACAAGGACTTTCAAAGGGTGTGTGTCAGTGTGTTTTAAAATTTCAAGTATCACAATTTTGAAAAGTAATCTGTCTCAAAAAACTGTTGCCTAATAATTTGGCTAATTTATTTTGTTTTACAGTCCCTATTTAAAAGACTTTTTTAAACATGAAAGCCATTAGTACATTAATATTTGATGAGTAGAAATGCTTTAAATATATGTATGTATATATACATATCTGAATAAAGTATTTAGAACGAGAAACTGTGTGTATATATATGTATATATGGAGAACAGTATATTTTAGCCAATTAAATATATAGCAATAATTTACTTGAAGCATTTTTCTAACAATAGATGTGGCAGTAGAAACCCAGAATTAAATTCTCTTTCGCTACTCTATTAGACTATTTTAAATTGTTTATAATAGACAGAGAACATGAGCATTTCCAAAGAAAACGATTTTGACTCAAAATCAATGGCACTAGAAAAAAAAGTTCATTGTTCTTACGATGCTTAATTCTTCAGATTTCCAGGGAAAGTAATATGAATAAATCTAAGTGTAGGTATATAGGTATCACACCACAGTTAGCCAGCACCCAGCATCCTCAAGCAAAAGATTCTTTGGCAAATCCGAAAGTAATAAACACCCATATGACCTACCAAGAAAGTCTGCTCTTAGAAAAGGCCTTTCATGGGGCTTAGGACCAATGACCAATCTCAGGTATATCCCAGAAAGATGGGAACGAAAATAAGCTTCCTTAGAAGCAATGTACTAGAATGGGTAGACAGCCAGTTTCTGATTCATTTAGACCTGGATCTCTTTCTGCCACATGCTAGCTCTGACCCTGGGCAGGTCACTTAGCTTTTCTCTGCTCTGGGTAATTCTTTAAGATTATAAATTTCAGAGAAGCTTATGCTGTGTTAGGAAAGGAGTTTTTCTTTTTTTTTTTTTTAAAGCAATCGGGGTTAAGTAACTTGCTCAAGGTTACAGGGCCAGTAATTTCTGGGTGTGGTGCTGAGTATCTGAGGCCGGATTTGATCCAGGTCATCCCGACACTGGAGCCAGTGCTCTTACTCGCTGAGCCACCTGGCCGCCCCTAAGCAATTGGGGTTAAGTAACTTGCTCAAGGTTACATGGCCAGGTGTTTCTGGGTGGGTGCTAAGTGTCTGAGCCTGGGATTCGATCTCCAGGTCTTCTCAACACTGGAGCCGGTGCTCTTACTCTCTGTGCTACCTGGCCGCCCCGAAAGGAGTTTTTCTTATCCCAGAGTTCCTTGTTGTCACTAAAATCCCAGACCCAAACCCTATCTTTCTCTATCCCTTTCTTGATATATACCATTAGGAGGATAATAATGAGCTCACATCAGTGAGATATATAATATTGTCTCAGGCACTAATCTCAAACTATTAAATGGATGGACTGATCTCATTTTTATGGTCATATTTGTAAGGAACTTTCTAGTTACACAGTGATTCACACATAATTTTATTTAATCATTTAGCATCTAGGTGGAATGATGAATAGAATCAATGAATAGACTTTCAAGCGGCAAGTCATACTAGTAAGGCCTGGTAGTCTTCCTCGTATAGGAGGGAATAGAGTTGGTGACTCTGATGTGCCAGATGAGTACAGAGTGACCCCAGAAGGAGTTGAATAGGAAATAAAAGGGATCAGGGTGCCACCAGTGTCTTTCTGCTGGCTAGCAAGATTTAAAACTGAAAGGATCTTAAATTGTAACTATTCTGATGCTTTTATTTTATGAATGAGCACGTTGAGCCCCCCTTGTGCCTTGTCCAAAATCACACAGGTTATAACTAGCAAAGTCAGTATTTGAACACAGGACTTCTGCATCCAAATCCACCCCTCTTGTCAGTGCACCACAGGCAAATGCAGCAACTCCTGAAGAGATGAAGACTACTTGTTGTGGAATCCAGTCTTAGGCAGGATCAGTCCCTGATGGCCCTGGAGTAATAGGACGTCTTGCCTCTGAGTTCAGAAATAAGCTTGCACCTTATGTACTCTGAACCTGTAGCACATGTTCAGAAAGAAATGGTGTCTGTGTTTTATGCAGCATCCCATTGAGGATCTAGAGATGCATGAAGTTTTCATTACTATTAGAGCATTTATTTAGGAAAACGTCATGCTCAAATTGATTGTGGGTTTGAGTTAGTTTGCTCATATTACATAATATGTATGAACTTAATATTTGTTTCATGTTCAATTAAAAGCCATAAATGATACTGAGAATTACAACATTTGTAGCCCTCAGGTTCTGTACAAATAAACTAAGAATTTATAAGCCAAATAAAGTTGTATTGTTTGGCACAAACTCTTCCCCTGGTCCCCATTCTTTACCCAAACTACATATATTGAGAGAGAGAGAGAGAGAGAGAGAGAGAGAGAGAGAGAGAGAGAGAGAGAGAGAGAGA
>NW_027186304.1:74953581-75080380 GCF_028583685.1 Petaurus breviceps papuanus | reverse complement strand
AGAGAGAGAGAGAGAGAGAGAGAGAGAGAGAGAGAGAGAGAGAGAGACTATTATTAATTTAATTTTATTTGGCTTAACCACATTCATTCAATTGTGGTGAGAAACTGACAACATACACAATAATACAATAGGTATAAGGAGACAGCCGGTCAACCAACGGTGAGTTAGTCAAAAAGCATTTATTAAAATTACTAGGTGTCAGGCACTATGCTGAGCACTTGGGGCACTATGTTAAGCATGGGTTCATATGAAGTCATGCTCAAGTAAATCTACCATCTGAAACATTCAATATTTTGCATTTCAGTTAGAGTCTCTCAGAGACAAATTTAATATTTTCTAACCATAGGTCTGCTTAGAGAGAACCAGAGGGTAAAAGCCTCTTCCTCCTTGATAAAACTTTGCTTTAAGTCATAACTCCTTACTTTTAGACTTTCAGGAGACAAAAAAAAGATAAAATTACATAATAAAGTAAATAAAAGGTGCTTAGTTTAGGATTTTTTTACCAAGCACAAAACAAAACTCTAACAATGCTAATATTTGTTTCATTTTCATTCTTTTCCTAGCTCGTCTCTTGACTCAACTTTGCCACCACACTCCTAATCCTAACCTTCTCCTCTGCCCACTCTTCTTCAGCTTTTATGTTTTGTCTTACTCCATTACAATGTAATCTCCTTGAAGTTAGAGACTACCTTTTTTTTTTCTTTTTTGGAGAGGGGAAGGTAGGGCAATTGGGGTTAAGTAACTTGCCCATAGTTACATGGCTAGTTTTGTGCCAAGTGTCTGAGGCTAGATTTGAACTCAGGTCCTCATGACTCCAGGGCCAGTGCTCTATTCACTGCACCACTTAACTGCTCCCCCTATGTTTCTTTTTTTGCTTCTATCTATCTCTGGCTCTTAGCACCATAAGACACACAGTAAGTGTTTAAAAATGCTTGTTGACTTAGTTTTCATCAAATATTACTATAAAAATGTTAATTACATTTGGAAATTCATCCTTCTAGACAATTTATGTCTATGGAAAAACAAATCAAGGACAAAACATCACTTCCCATGACAAAATTAGAAAGACTTCCTTTGGTTAACAAAAACCAATACTCTGTCTAAATATTTCTTATTTATTCTGGCCAAGGGTAGGCTGAAGATACTTATAATTGAATTAAACACAGACAGTTCCACCCATTCTTAGTCTGACCACCACAAAGAAAATTCTAGATTACTTGTCTCCTTATCAATAAGATTCTGTTGTAGAGACAAGTGACCTTTCACCTTAGTCTCAGTAAAATAAGGCTTTATTTCAGGAAAACAAATCTGTTATAACATTATTTAATATTTCTAAAAAACTAGAACAGGGGACTGTTATGCTTCCATACAATTATCTTTTCTTTTCCCACCTTGTCAGAACTGGTACTGTCAGTCACTAAACATTTATTAAAAACTATTTGCCAGGAATACCACTAAATACTAGGAATATAAATAAAAAAGGAAGAAAAAAACCGCCATCCTCTTTCTGGATGCTTTAGTTCCTATCAGAAGTAAAGCTTTTGTTGGCCGATTTATGGTTTCCAAAGGATCCTGCTTGTACTGTACTGGAACTATTTGTACTTGTGAATTTTAAAGGTGCTGTTTTCACACAATCATTTTTTTTCTTTGTACGCAGAAATATGGCCACCAAATTACAAAGTGAAATTGCAATATTTGAATAAATCACAGAACTGAAATGTCTTAAGATGCCTTCAGAGTGAGGACTTCAGCCCCAAGTGAGATGAATTAGATAAATATCTGTCCCCATCTGCCAGGGACTGTGGATTGTAAGGGTCCTGTGACCTCTTACACAGGGATGCTGCTGGAGAGAATAGGACCAATTTCAAAGATATTGTCAAGGTCACAGGTATTGCTTCTGACCAAGCTTTCCCTTCCTAGACCTTTGCTGTTTTCTATGCCTTGGACTTAAAAGAAGCATTTATTATATCCCTAAGACATCCTTTCATCCATCTGCCATAGAGGAACACAATTTTAGTTACATAGGAAAAATTACTCAGGTAACCAGATTATTGAGGACTTCACTGCTCTTCACTTAAAGTGATCTTACCCTGACTCTCTTGCTTTTTCTTCTGCCACATTGCTCAAGTCTATAGTCACAGTGAAAGGGAGTATTATCAAGGAACATGAACTGAGCTTTTATAACCTGTCCACAGGCAGCCTTAGGGTAGAAACTGAAGTCCTGGTTAGGGCTGTTGGCAGCAGGTGCTTCTTTCCTGCTCTCACAGCTCATCTGATCTTCCCTGCTGACTGTGAAAATATTCATATTCAATCCAACAAGATTTATTAAGTGCCTACTATGTGTAAGGGATTTTCTAGGCAATAGGGATGGGTAATTACCTAAACAAACAAACAAACAAAACCCACCTGTTCTCAAGTAATTTAATGATCTCCAGTGACTGAATTTCTTGAGACTGTCTAGTTTCTTTGTTTCACTGTTCCATCAACTTGATGAAAAAAATTTTCTATCTGATCAAAACCTCTTTCACACCAGATGATTTTAACTTCTCAATGATCAAGGGATCTTAAAATATGCTCTGTAATATACTTTCTATTTATTATGCTTACCCAACATTTTAATTCTTTTATAACATTTAAAAGTAATCATAATTTGCATCATAAAATCACAGAAGTTCAGAGATCTGAGATAGATTTTTATTATTATTATTATTGGTTTACAGATGAAGGAAATGAAATAGGGAGTGGGTAAGTGACCCTTGACCAGAAAAGCTGAGTATTAAAAATCTGCTATGATCCTGAGTTATTTCTTAGCCCAATGTGTCCCTTCTTCCCTCCTTTCTGATCCTTGCAAAGAGTAATGACATTATTGGTGCTCTTTGCACTGAATATTTTATTTCTCTTGAAAAAATTGCAATAAAGTCATGAGGAAAAAGAAATGAAAGCAAATATACAGGCTCATTTGGTCCTTCTTAATCATGAAAAATCTCAACTTACTCTCTATAGTTTATAGAAACAACTATAGTTTGTAATCACCTTCAGTAAATCTTGCTAAACCATAATATGTCACTATCTTCTTTTATTCTATCTGTTCCTAGTTCTTGAAGGGTTCTTATAGCGATTTCTTGTGAATTTTTATGAATTGTGGAAATTTTTATTTTCTAAATGAAACAATGCCCCCTGGTGCTCCAGGATACAAAGGGTTTGATTTTACTTTTTAGTTTAAAAGAAATTAAAAAAAAATTGTCCGGCCTTTCTCTTTCACATTACACAGTCACCAAATTGTGTTGGATAATATGCAGTTGGAGCCTGTCACATTTTTACTCAGAGAAGAGAGACTAGAGCAGCTCTACAGGCCAGGGAAGCGAAAAAAGAAAATAGCAGCTTAATAACAGCTCATTTGAAAAGAGAAATTCATAGGTTTAACATAAACACACAGTGTAGGAAAGAAAACAAATGGGATGGCTCAGGAAAGAGAATCATATTGCTGAATTAGACATTAGGAAAAAACGAAATGAAAACTTTTGGTTTTGAAGGACATAACCTAAAAGACATATAAACGAAAGAGGCATAATAGATGAGAGGGGAAAAATGCCATTTAAAATATGCTAAAGATAATTAAAGTTTATTTTTTTCTTACTCATTAACTAACTCTGTACCCTGAAACCTGATATGAGCCAGATTATTTGGCTTCTCTGGGCTTTAGTTTATTTCTAGATAATTTCTAAAGTTCATCCTTTTGAGCTCTTATTCCATGAGAAACAAATAAACATATCAAATGAAATAAATTCTATTTCCTTATAGAGTCACTACTTGATTGTAGTGGTAAAAATGTTTTGTTTTGTTTTGTTTTAGTCCTGTCTGTGTGACTATGCCTCTCTCTTGTCTTGACATATGATGGTCTGTAGGGTTATCAATATGGATGTTTCATAAAATGGTATTCCTTGTTGTTTTAGCATATGTGGTGGGACCAACTCTTTTATTTATTTCTTTAAGGAGAATGCATAAACCATCCTTTTGGTTAGTATCGACTTTGTTATGTTTTCTGGGTTCTTTTTATGGAAATTATCAGTAGTGATATGATTCAGTTTCTGTCACTTATTGAGTGTTGGACAAAGAACCTAGGCTAATAAATGAGTTCTATGTTTTGTTATGCCATCAGCTTATTGCTTGACAAAGGATTTATGTTTTTAGTACTAGAATTTAAATTAATTTTGTGAATGCTCTAAAACGGAGCTTGAGAAAAGTGAAGAGAAGAATGGCCGTGTCTCACCAAGTCTAAGAAATGTTTGCTGTTGCTCTGTTATCATTTTTTAAAGGTACTTGGCCTCAATTCTCAAGATAGCTCAAAAGAGAGAACATCTTCAAAGAATGAAAAAGAATGTAATGTAACAAAAAAGGCAACTGAGAAGGTATCAATGAGAAGTGATCTATACTCCTTTCTTTTAAAAAAATTATATTTGTTATATTATATTGCCTTCATTTACAAATACATCCCTCTCCCATCTGCTAAACAGAAGGCCATCTCCTGTAGCAAAGAATGAAAAAGGATAGGGGAAAAAACAGTAGTTCAGCAAAAACAACTAACCCAATGATCATGTCTGACAATATATTGTCGTATTCCACATATATACTTCTTCCCTTCTGCAGTAAAGAGAAATTTTCTCAGCTCTTCTCTGGAGTCAAGGAGGGTCATTATAATTATACAACAGTTTTGTTTCTTCTGCTTAAAAGGTACTACTATCAATGGTTCAATGTCAATGAATTGATTATCAAATAAGTGCCACTATATGCCAGTTGCTCTGCTATAAATTTTTTTTTTTATATATGGGACTTTCTGTCTTTGATCTTTTAGGGCATATGTCTACTAGCAGTGGGTTATGAACATTTCAGTCTTTTTTCTTTTTCTTAAAATTGTAAATTACTTTCCAGAATGCTTAGATAAATTCACAGCTCCTCCAGACATATATTAAGATTCCTGATTTCCCAAAGCTCCTCTACCCTTGACTATTACAGTCTTTTGTCATTTTTGTCAATTGGCTGGGTATGAGTTAAAATCTTAGGGTTTTTATCTTATTAATGATTTGGACTAATCTTCCATATAGTTGTCAAGAGTTGACAATTTCTTTAAAAAAAACATTGTGTACATCATTTGACCATTACTCTTAGTATTGTATAATTTTGGTAATTTTCCATGTCTTGAATACTGGAATCTTATATCTAAAAAAAAGATTTTTTGATAATTGATAACTATCTTATGCTAGGTAGATCAGCTTTGTGCAAAATCTTTTCAAATTCATACAATTGAATTTATCTTTTATCTTTATAATCTCTTCTACTCTTGCTTAAATAAGAATCCTTTCCCTAGTCAGAGTTCTGAAAAGTACTTGTGTTGTCTCTCTCTCTCTGTCAATATAGATAGGTAGATAGATACATAGATAGATGATAGATAGATAGATAGATAGATAGATAGATAGATAGATAGATAGATAGATAGATAGATAGATAGACAGACAGATGGATATAGATACAGATATAGATGTAATTTTGTGGTATATGGTATAAACTTGCTCTAAACCTAATTTTTGTCAGACTGATTCCTATGTTTCCCAGAAGTGCTTGTTATTTAATAAGTTCTTCCAAAGAAGTTTACATTCTCAAATTTATTGAACACAAAGTTACTGAGTTAGATTTTTTTTCTAATTCTTCTTTATCTACCATATCCCACTGATTTACTTTTACATTGTTTCTCAGTACCAAATTGTTTTGATGATTACAACTTTATAATACAATTTAAAGTCTTAAAGTGCTATTCCCTCTTCATCTCAATTTTTCCCCCACTATTTCCTTTGAAATCATGGACCTTTTGTTCCTCAAAACAGTTACTATGTTATCTAGTTCTATAAAGTACTTACCTGAGAGTTTGATTGTTATGTCAGTTTAATGAGCAAGTGTCTGTTAAGGACTTCCTTTGTGGCAAGCACTTCAGTATAGCATGAAATATGTAAATTGACTTAATGTCTTGAATGTGTCTTGTTAGATTGAATCACAAATATTTTGTGCATTTTGCATTTATTTTTTGTGGAAATTCCTTTTTTATTATGTCTTTCTGAACTTTGTTACTCTTGTATAACAGTGCTAATGATTTTTGTGGATTTAATTTATATCTTGCTACTTTGATGAAGTAAAGTAATTATCTTAATTAGTTTCTGATTCTCTGGGGTTTTCTAAGAAACCAGGATGTCATAATTTCATACAATTTGTTTTATTGTTAGCATTAGCATTTCTAGAACTATAATAGCAGGGAGAGTGGAAATACTTGCTTTATTTCTATATTTATTGGAAAAGTTTATAATACGTCCTCATTTCACATAATACTAACTTTTGGTGTATGTGTACACACATTTTTGTGCATATACAAATAATATTTATTATACGTACATCTACATATAAGAATTGGCTAATATGTGCCCATGCTTTATATCATGTTTTTGTGTAAAAAAACTTGTATTTTGTGAAAGAATTTAGATAATCATGTGATTTGAGGTATTTTTGTTTTTGATACAGTTATTTTAATTGTTTTTCTAATGTTGAACTATCCTTAAGTTCAACTTAATATTAGCAAAAAATATTTGATATATTACTGTAACAGTTAAAGTGAGGTAAATTGAGGGATAAGATTCTGAGCATAATTAGTAAAGTACAATAGTATCTCATCTTCTCCAGCTAAATAAGGGAGACAGCTCTCTTTTACATTTTTAGGGAGTACAAAACAAAGAACAGGACTTCATAAATAGGGAGCAAGTCAAGAGCTCAGCATTACAAATGGTGAAATCCGTGTGAATGGTTACAGAGCTGACATATGAGGGACAATATGATTAGTTAAAAATTGAGGATGAGAGGCTAGCAAAACCCCCTTCCTTCCCTTCTGTGATTAAGAAATGTTCATCGTTTGCCAGGTTAGACATAGTGAACCAGACTTCTTTGGATAGCATACCAGACATTCTTTAGGGGCAGTTTGGTGGCATAAAGATACTAGACCAGATTCCCTGGTGTCCACCTTCATCCATCAAGGATAAAAAAATTTTTTAGAGATAGGAATAAAATAGTGATTATCAGGAGAACTGTTTTTTCAGACCAGATGAATTTCTGAACTAAGTTCAGAGACAGACTTAGGCAGTAACAGAACAAAATCAACTAATTAATTATAAATGAGATTAATTAAAAATAAACACCATCCATCTGATCATTTCACTACTTTACTTTTTTTTGCTATAAATTTTATTGAAAAATTTTGTATCAGTAATCATTAATTATGTTGTTTTAGACTTTGCTTTCTCTATACTATGTCCCCTCCATGGGTTAGCTACTAGGACTACATTCATCTGAAAAGGAGTTGGGGAGACTTTTCTTTCTTAATTTTTTAAACTATTATTATAGTCTCAAATATATTTTTATATTTATCTGTACACACTCAATAGAATTCACTTGTAAATCCTTCCAGACTAGTTTTCTCTCCCTCCTTTCTCCTTTGTATTTTCTTTATGGCTTATTATATTTTATTTTCTGATATTAGATTGTTTAAAATCTTTCATGATCAATTAACTTGAATATTTTCTATTTTAGGTAGTTTTCCATTTCTTTACAGTTTTTGGTTTTATTACCATATATTTGTGTATAGTAGTTGTAATGATTTTTACTTCTTCAAAACTATGACTTTGCCTTCTCTTTGTGGTTTGGAAATTTACTTTTTTTCTTTTTCATCAGGTTGGCTAAAAGCATATTACTGTTGTCATATCTTGTCATATATCATTTATATTATCTTTTTTGTTTTTAACTTAATTTTTCTTTTCTAGCTCTTCATATTCCTTTTTCTGTACTCATTTTTCTTTTTAATGGCCTATTCAGTTCACCAATGCTCTATGCATTTCATTAATTTATATTCTTAGAAATAGAATGTTTCCTGTGATGACTCATTTATTTGCATCCTCCAAATTCTTGTTTGTTGACATTATCTTTCACACAATTATTAAGTATCTATGATTTGTACATGAAAAACTCATAATTCCAGACATCATTTAAAATTCTATTTAGGCATGTGATTTTTGCATTTGTTCTCTGTATTAATTACTATTTTTATTATGTTATAATCCTTAAACATGTGCTTGGTATTTTTTTTCATTTTTTTTTACTATTTCTATATGGACTAGTATATGCCAAATTTCTTCAATAGTATTATATAGTACAGTATTATATATTAATATGTAATACAATAATATTATATATATTATATATATAAAGATGCTTATTCTTTTAAAATATATTTATTTATATTTAGTTTTCAACATTCACTTTTATAAGATTTTGAGTTTTAAATTTTCTCCCCCCTCCCTTTCCTTTCTCCCTCCCCAAGATGGCATGCAATCTGATATAGGCTATACATTTACATTCATATTAAGCATATTTCCACATTAGTCATGTTGTAAAGAAGAATTAGAACCAAAGAACACCCCCACCCCCACCCAAAAGAGAGAAAACTTTGATGTGACTTCAGACTCCATAGGTCTTCCCCTGGATGTGGACAGCATGTTTCATCATGAGGGAAAGATGTATATATTTTAATGATACCATTCAGAAGAAGCCATTAGAATTTCAGGGCTAAGTTTTCCAGAAGTTTATTCAGCTCTATACCTTCCTTTCCCATTCTGACAAATGAACACTGAAATCTTTTGCAATAATTGAGTTGCTATCCTTGTCTTTTTTGCAATTTAGTTAACTTTTCCTTTATACATTTAGATGCTATATCAGTTTGCGTATATACATTTAGTATTGATAGTGTTTCATTGTCTATGGTGCTAGGACTATGAGAGTACTTGAAAGCATTCCCTGAAGATCACTTAGAGGAATCAGGAATGTTTAGCCTAATGAAGAAAAGGCTTTGGGGAAAAGAGAGCATTATAGCTTTATTCAAATGTTTAAAATGTTTTCAGAAGGAAGAAGGGATTAGATTTTTTCCCTTGTCCTTAGGGAGCAGAACTAGGAGCAATGAGTAGAAATTGTGGAGAGGTAGATTTAAGCCTGGTATAAGAAACCATTGCCTAATAATTGGGCCTTTGAAAAAATGAAGTGGGCTGACTTAGAAGGTAAGGAATTTCATAAAACTAGTTCAATAAAAAACTAGATGACCATTTTTAAAGCATGTCATAGGGTTGATATCTATTCAGGTACAAGTTATATAAGATATCCTCTTAGGTTGTTTATTGGATTCCTGCTCTGATTGTTAAACTTTTTCTCCCAAGGTTACCTGAGCAACCAAAAGCAAGGTTCCTCTTCATAGATTCCCTTCTCACCATGTGATCTCCAAACACATGCATGCTCTGGGCCTTACATTACATGTTGCCATACCATTTACCCATCTCACCTTGTTCCACTTCTGTTTACCAGTGTATCTATATATCTACATCTTTCTCTCTCTCTCTCTCTCTCTCTCTCTCTCTCTCTCTCTCTCTCTCTGTATCTATATCAACGTATAAACACACAGAGATAGACAGACAGACAGACAGCAAGTTCCACTGGTGGATAGAGAACATAGCCTGGAACTGGGGAGACCTAAGTTCAAATCCAGCCTCAGACATTTACTAGCTGTATGCGGCTGGGCAGTGTTTATCTAAATTTCTTCATTTGTGGAGAGAAGAAATGACAAAGCGATCCAGTATCTTTGCCAAGAAAACCCCAAGTGGGGTCTCAACAAATCAGACATGACTGAAGTGACTAAAGTTGTCTTTAGTTATATTATGATAACAAATGAACTTGTATTCAATTGCATTTAATCCAGTTGCTCTATATCCATTGTAGACTTCTTCTTGAGGTCAGAAAAATTGCTTTTTGTCCTTATGCAATCATACAAATGGTATCAAATAAATATTGGTGGACCTGTACCAGTTTTGCTCCAAATTTGAACCAGCTTATTCCAGAGTAAACATTATTAAGTTATGGTAGTCTTCTGCCTTTTGAGTACTTCCAACTATTACTATATATTAATGATACTTATTGATAAGATATATGACAATAGACAAGATAGTTTTGCTTACCATATACCAGATATCATGTGCCATATTATTTAAAAATAGAAACCGTGAGGTAAATCTCCATTTAAAGGGAATAAGAAGTATGATTCTTTGTTAGAAACAAAGATTTAGCAATTTAAGGTACCTTAGAAGTCATGTACTTCAATGTAGACATTTTATGAATGAATAAACAGAGGACCAGAGAGTTGAAGTCACGTCTAAAGTTGATTAAGTTGTAACTGCTGAAAATTTTCAAGTCATATGATCAAATCCAGTGTATGCCACTATGTCATCTACCTATCAATTTATTACTATCTGTCTGTCTGTCTGTCTATCTATCTGTCTATCTTCTTTTTAGCATATGGATTTGGGGTATTTACTGATGACTTCTTAATCTTCCTACATACTATGTTAGGATGATGAGCATAGAACTTTTCTCACATTATTCTTCAGAATCTCTGAAACTTTTCAGTGAGCTGTTCATTTTGAAGTTGGGTACAGTTGTCATTGGTAGTTTGATAAAATTATTTTCAAGCAATAATTAAAAAAACTTATTTTATTTAAACGAA
This sequence comes from Petaurus breviceps papuanus, assembly GCF_028583685.1. Taxonomy (NCBI): domain Eukaryota; kingdom Metazoa; phylum Chordata; class Mammalia; order Diprotodontia; family Petauridae; genus Petaurus; species Petaurus breviceps. The sequence continues at coordinate 75,069,747 of NW_027186304.1, read as the reverse complement.
TTTATTTTTAGTTTTTCAGGTCCTGTTATCACTTTGACTTCATTTCCCTAGTTTTCCTGAAATCAATTTCAGTATTTAGACAGCTGTTATTGAATTACTTCTACTATTACAGTTATGGACTTGAATTCTATAGTAGAATTTTTTGTGTATTTGAAATTATTGCTTTGTTTTGCATCAAATGGGCAATGGAAACATGGTTGAAGGGAGGGGATTGGGTTCTTTATGAGTTAGTGTTCTCCTGTGTATCTGTCAGGAACCTTATCTTTTTGTTTCAATGATACATTTTTTTTTACCAGAAATGTATAATTTTCTTCCTAATTGACATTGTATGTATGTTTGGGGCATCAAGAGTCTCATTTCAATTTCAACATGTGGGTAGGTTTTGTCATTCTGGGCTCATATGTTAATATCCCTGAGTTTTTGTTTTAATATCATATGTTGCCTTTTGCATTTGAACAAAAGCAATCACATGTCAGTTCATAGGCAGACAATAACCAGTTTTGTCTCTTAATTAGAAAAGAGAATAAAGCTGTTTAGGGGTGTCAATAAAATGACAGATGTATCATTAGCAGAAGGCTACGGTGGATCAGTTCTTGCAAATACTTGGATTAGAATTAATAGAAATTTCTACTCACATATTTCAGTGGAGTATTATGGTGCTTACTGCCATGGTTTAGTGCAGCGAACATGGAAAAATAATTTTACCCTGAAATTTTTGAAGAGAACAGTTTGTGAATTAGGGTCTCCAAGAATTTAACCCAAAGATAAAGTTAAGCACAATAAACAACAGATAATGTTAAATGAGCTTACATTCATATGGTGTCTTAAAGATTATGAAATACTTTCTCATACAACACTGTGAGCTTGTTAGTACAAGGATTTTTACCTCAATTTTATAAAAGAAGAAATTGAAACTCAGTTACATAAAGTGACTTGCCTCATGTCACACAATTAGCAAACATGAGAGCTGGGATTTGAACCCAGTATTAAAATGCTTTCCTTGTGTGAGTGTATATCCTATATATTATTAGTAGTTACTGAAGATGAATATGAAATTATATTTCTAAAAACAAAAGCAAAAATTAAGCACTTGTGCAGAGCTCTGTGCTGTTGGATACTGAAATATTAAATTTAGATCAGACAGGACCTCTGACTTCTTGATGCTTACAATCTAGCACAAGCATAAAAAATGCAGACAACTGCAATATATAATATTACATAATAAATAAATTAGAAAGTTGTAAAATGGAATATTATTTGATATTTGATAAAGAAAATTCTTACCAGTTGAGTGTCAGAAAAGATTTCTTGGGAGGAAACATTTAGTGGTTTTAGAGTTTTGTTAAGGATTTAACAGGGCGCAAGTAAGAAAAAGAGAGTAAGTAAGCTCAGAGAACAATGTGAACATCATGGATACAGGAGAACATGGTCATGGTAAGGGGACAGAGTAATCCAAATTGACTGAAATGTGAAACAGGTGTAAGAAAATATGAGATGAGATAAGAGGGTGCTGGGTTGTAGAAGTCCTTCAATTCAGGGCCAACTCAGAAGGCAACCGAGAAAGACTAAAAATGTTTGAATAGCGGAATGACAAGAGCAGATAAAAACTTTAGAGAATTCATTCTAGTAGCATGTGAAGGATAACTAGAATGAGAAAGTGAATGTGGCAAGACCCAATAAAAGGCAATTGAAAGACAATGTAGTATAGTCCTCAGAGTGATCACCCTGCAGTTAGGGAAGACTTGGCTTTTAATTCCAGGTCCAACTCTATGAGCTTGGACAAAACATTTCTCCTGAGCCTTGGTTTTCTTCTCTATAAAATGGGCACCGTAATACTTCCAATGCCTGCTTACAAGGTAATTAAAATGCTTTGCCACATTTAAAGCACCATATAAAAAAGGAATTATTAATGAAATGTCCCAGGAAGATAGTGAGGTTCTATCTATGTTAGAGTGGTAGCAGTAGGAATGAAGAAGATGGGACAGATGTAAGAGATTGCTAAAATAAAATTAGCAGGACTTGTTAACTCATGTAGATGAGAACATTTTCTAACACAGGAGATGTAGGGAATGGTGGTGCAAGAGACAGATATAATGAACTTAAAAGCAGTAAAAGCATCTGACATTTATTACCTAAATGATTCTCATGTTATAAGGATGAGTCAGTCAGTCAATAAACATTTCTTAAGCACCTACTATGTGCTAGGCACTGTGCTAAGCTCTAGGAATATAAAGGCAAAACATAGTCCCTGCTCTGAAGGAATTCATGTCAACTAGGAGTGACAACATGCAAACAACCATGAACCCCATGATCTATGCTGGATAAATTGGAGATAATTAACAGAAGGAAGGCACTAAAATAAAAGGCTATGGGGAAAAGCTACCTGTGTATATGTAGTGTTTTAGTTGGGACTTGAAGGAAGCCAAGGAAGCCAGGAGGTAGAGTTTGGGAAGGAGCACATTCCAGGCATAGGATGTAGGCAGTAAAAATGTGCAGATTTAAGAGACAGTGTCTTATTTGAGGAAGAGCAAACAGAGGCCAATGGCACTGGATTGCAGGGTACATGGGACATAGAGTGAGCCTAAAGTTGAGTAAGACTGGAAGGGAAGGAGTTATGAAGGTCTTAGGATGCCAAATAAAGGATTTTCTATTTGATCCTATTGGCATTAGGGAGGTGTTAGAGATTATTAAGTAGGTATGTTGAGGTGGAGAGGTGGGGGGTGCTGTCATGCAATTTAGAAAGATCACCTTGACAGCTGAGTGGAGGATGGACAAGAGTGGGGAGAGCCTTGTGTCTCAAATGTACTCAGCCTCAAAGGATTAGAGTTAGGAGACTGGAGATTAATAAAATAAAATACTTTATAGAATTCAACATTATAATAAAATCAGAATCATCATAATTGAATACATTTACCTAAATTTTTTTGAAGATTTTTTCTTAAAAATCTCTCTCCATATATACTTTCATATTATAAACAATAAAGTTTGGGGAATAATTGATTGTCTACTCTAGGTTTATAGGAATTGAATTCACACTGTGACCCCACTGCTTCTGACTGCATGAACTTGGTCAAGTCATTTAAAATTTACTGATCTTCAGCTTACATATACAGAAAATGAGGATAATAATATTCCTACTGCCTACCTCACAGGGTTGCCAAAAGCTAAAATAGCTAACATTTATATAAAGCTCTTTAAGGTTTACAAAGCACTCTACATATGCTAGGGAAATGGCAAACCACTCCAGTATCTTTGCCAAGAAAACAGCAAATGGGGTCATGAAGAGGTGGACACAACTGAAATGACTGAACAACAAGAATCTTTTTTATCCTCATTGCCCTCCTGTGAAATAGGTGTGATTATCATCTCCATTGTATAGTTGAAAAAACTGAAGTTGAGAGACCTTAAGTGACTTGCCCAGGGTCACAAAGCTAGTGTCAGAGTGGATAAAGAAAGGCAAAAGATAGTCCCTGCTCTGAAGGAATTCATAGTCAACTAGGAGTGACAACGTGCAAACAACCATGAACCCCGTGATCTATGCGGGATAAATTGGAAATAATTAACAGAAGGAAGGCACTAAAATTAAAGGCTATGGGGAAAAGCTACCTGTATATATGTAGTGTTTTAGTTGGGACTTGAAGGAAGCCAAGGAAGCCAGGAGGGGAAAGCTCATTTAAGCTTTCTGACTCCAAATCTAACATTCTTTCCATTATGCCACCTAGATGCTGAATGATTAAATTATGTATGTATGTATATATGTATGTATGTGTATCTAAAACATATATATACATATACACAGATATATGTGAATTATTTTATAACTATAAAGTCCCTTATAAATATAACTATATAAATGAAGGCAGTTCACTGTCCAAATTTAACACTTTGGGAATCATGCCTGAGACAATATTATATCCCATTAACATGCACCTATTTTCATTCTTCCTAATGTTATATTAAGAAAGGGATAGAGAAACACCCTGACCAGTGATGTTATTGACAAAGGAAACTCTGAAAGGAGGAAACTCCCTCTCCCAGGGTAGGTCATCAATTTCTCTGCAATCTATAGTCTTAAAGAGTTGCCTAGGGCAAGAAGAAGTTAAAATACTTGCCTAGGGACTTGAACAGAAGTCTTCAGGGATCTTAAGCTCTTAGCTAAGTGTTAAAGGATTAAGTGCTGAGCCTAGAGATAGATAGGGAAGTAAGTGGAGATAGTATTACTTCAAATCCCACCTTAAACACTTAACAGCTGTGAAACCTTAGACCAAGCACTTAACCTCTATTTATCCCCACCCCATCTTCTCCACAATAAATTGAGAATGTTGGTAATAGTACTTATCTTCCAGGTCTGTTGTGAGGATCAAATGAGATAATCATTGGAAAGAGCTTGGCATAGGACACAGTACTGGGAATATAGCAGCAATGAATAAATGCATGTCCTTCACTTCATCCTTCTGCCCCACTTCTATAGCAGAGGCAAGGACTTCCTGCTGAAGGTGAAGACTTGCAGGAAGTCAGAAGCCCCAGATGAGTAGGGAGAATAATCCAAGAATGGGGGTAGGGAAACCACTATAAAGGTAGAGAACTGGGAGATGTTCTATCATATGTGAGAAATAGCTGTAGGCTGGTGTAACTAGATCGTTAAGGTCATGGAGAAGAGTCAAGTACAAGAAGACTAAAAGACCCAGACCCCAAGCCACGGGGAGCAGACAGAGGCCGGGATGAACCCTGTTCAATGTGCGGCAAGTTGACCCACCGAACACAAGGGCCACTGCCAGGCCTATCACTGCAGGGATGGGACTGGACAGAACAGGGTAAGAGTCAAATGCAGGGCCCCTGGCAGGGCAGCAGCCACTCATGGGACTACCAGTCTATGGCCAAGAAATTTAAAAAGCCCCTCTCTGGACTCCCAGGGTCCAGGATGGCAGAGTGAACCCCAGCTGCTCTAATTACCGCCCCCCCCCCATAAAAACATAGTAATTATTGCCCCAGGGCAAAACCTTAAACAAACAGTAAAGGCTTGGGAATCCTAGAGGAAGGGCATGTCTAAGACCCTGCCTCAAAATGGGTAGAAAGCAGACTACAAAGACAAAGACCCTGGAGTCCTACTATCCTCAGAGGGAGGAACCAAATTCAGAGGGAGACAGTGTGGACTCCACACCCACAGCTGAAGCCTCAACAGGGAACTGGTCTCAAGCACAGAAAACATTCTTAGATGAGCTCAAAAGGAATTTTGAAAACCAAATGAGAGAGATAGAAGATAAAATGAACGTTTCTTTTAAAATCAAAATTGCAAAATTAGAAAAAACATTACAGTGAAGAAAACAGCTCCTTAAAAAGAAAAATGTGTGATTGGAAAAGGAGCTCCAAAAACTAACCAAGGAAAATAATTTCCTAAAAACTAGAATCAACCAAATTGAAGTGAATTACTCTATGAAGAACCAAGAATTATTCAAACAAAACATCAAGAATGAAAAATTAGAAAAAGAGGTAAAATATCTCAATGGAAAAATAACAGACCTGGAAAATAGATCTAGGGGAGATAATCTGAGAATCATAGGCCTACTGGAAAATCACAATGAAAAAAAATGAGCCTAGACAACATCTTCCAAGAGCTCATCAAGGAAAACTGCCCTGAGATACTAGAACCTGAGGGCAAAATAGAAATCAAGAGAATCCACTGGTGACCTCCTGAAAGAGATCCCAAATTGAAAAGTTTTTGAAATGTTGTGGCCAAACTCAAGTTCTACCAGCTAAAGGAGAAAATACTACAAGTGGCCAGAAGCAAACAGTTCTAATATCATGGAACCACAGTGAGGATCGCAACTGAAAAACAGAGGAAGTGTAATACAATTTTTCGCAAGGCAAAAGAGCTTGGGTTCAACCAAGAATCACCTACCCAATGAAACTGAACATATTCTTCCAGGCAAGGAGATGGTCATTCAACGATATAATGGATTTCCAGACCTTCCTGATGAAAATGCCAGAACTCAATGTAAAATTCAACCTCCAATTATGAAACAAACCCTGTTATTTAATAAGAACAAATTGTTTATAGACAAATAGAGGGTATGGGTATAAATTATACAAAATGAAGATAAAAAAAACCCTTATTAAGGGCTACAAAGGGACTGCAATGGGAAGAAGACGAAAAGGGTAAATTATGCCACACAAAGAGGCATAAAAACAATATAGTACAGGGAAAGAAGGGAGGGAGATGAGCAAAATTTGAGCTTTTCTGTCATTGGTTGTGATGCAAGGAGGCAATAACAAAACCAGTTAACCATAGGACGCTATCAAGAAGAGACACAAAATGTATCATAATAGAGGGAAAGAGGGGAGAGGGAGGGGCTTTGCATGAGATCTTTTCCTGTCAATCTTGGTTCAAAGAAGAAATAACATACTATATTAAGTATAAAAATCTATCATATCGTACAGGCAGTAGGAGGGAGGAAGGGCTATGAAAGAGGGGGGGGGGTTGGAAGGGAGGGAAGAAGTAAAGGGGAAGGGGAGGAAAAGGGAGGGGGGCTGATAAGAAGGGAATACTGAGGGAGGTGGTGATCAAAAGGAAAACTTCTAAGGAGGGGAAGGGAGAAAGGGAGAAAAATAAAAGCATAAACAGGGGAAGGAATAGGATAGAGGGAAAAAGACAGATACTAATCATAACTGTGAACATGAATGGGATGAACTCTCCCATAAAATTGAGGTGGATAGCAGAATGGAGTAAAAACCATCATCCTACAATATGCTGTTTACAAGAAACACATCTGAAACAGAGGGATACACACAGGGCAAAGGTCAAAAGCTGGAGTATAATATATCATCCCTCAGCTAAAGTAAAAAAAAAAAAGCAGGGGTAGTAATCCTTATCTCAGATAAAGCAAAAGCAAAAATTGATCTAATTAAAAGAGATAAGGAAGGAAACTATATCCTGCTATCCTGCTAAAAGTCACCACGAAGAATGAAGCAATATCATTACTTAACATATATGCACCAAGTGGTATAGCATCCAAATTCCTAGAGGAGAACGTAAGGGAATTAGAGGAAGAAATAGATAGCAGAACTATACTAGTGGGGGACCTTAATCTTCCCCTCTCTGAACTTGATAAATCCAACCTCAAAATAAACAAGAAAGAAGTTAAGGAGGTGAATAGAATTTTAGAGAGGGTAGGTATGCTAGATCTCTGGAGAAAACTGAATGGGGATAAAAAGGAATATACCTTCTTCTCACTGGTACATGGCACATACACAAAAATTGACTATGTACTAGGACATAAAAACCTCACAATTCGGTGGAAAAAGGCAGAAATATTAAATGCATCTTTCTCAGATCATGATGCAATAAAAATCATATGCAATAAAGGGCCAGGGAAAGACAGACTAAAAACTAATTGGAAACTAAACAATTTAATCCTAAAGAATGAGTGGGTCAAACAAGAAATTATAGAAACAGTCAGTAACTTCATTCAAGAGAATGACAATAGTGAGACAACATACCAAAATTTGTGGGATGAAGCAAAGGCAGTTCTTAGGGGAAGTTTTATATCCCTGAGTGCATACATGAATAAATTAGAGAAAAGGGAGATCAATGAATTGGGCATGCAATTGAAAAAGCTAGAAAAAGAACAAATTCAAAATCCACAATTAAATACTAAATTAGAAATAATGAAAACCAAAGGAGAGATTAATAAAATTGAAGTTAAGAAAACTATTGAATTAATAAATAAACCTAAGAGCTGGTTTTATGAAAAAAAAAAAACAATAAAATTGAAAGACCCTTAGTCAATATGATAAAAAAAAGAAAGAAGGAAACCAAATTATGAGTATCAAAAATGAAAAGGGTGAATCTACCTCCAATGAAGAGGAAATTAAAACAATAATTAGGAATTATTTTGCCAAATTATATGTATGTAAATTTGACAATCTTAGTGAAATGAATGAATATTTACAAAAATATAAGCTACCCAGATAACTGAAGAGGGAAATAAATTACTTAAATAACCCCATCTCAGATAAAGAAATTGAACAAGCCATCAGTGAACTCCCTAAGAAAAGCTCTCCAGGGCCAGACAGATTTACTAGTGAATTCTATCAAACATTTAAAGAAAAATTGAGTCCAATACTCTACAAACTATTTGGGGAAATTAGTGAAGAAGGAGTCCTGCTGAATCCTTTTTATGACACAAACATGGTACTGCTACCTAAATCAGGAAGAGATAAAACAGAAAAAGAAAATTATACACCAATTTCCCTCATGAATATAGATGCAAAAATTTTAAACAAAATATTAGCAAAAAGAATACAGCAGGGGCGGCCAGGTAGCACAGCGAGTAAGAGCACCGGCTCCAGTGTTGAGAAGACCTGGAGATCTAATCCCGGGCTCAGACACTTAACACCCACCCAGAAACACCTGGCCGTGTAACCTTGAGCAAGTTACTTAACCCCAATTGCTTAGGGGCGGCCAGGTGGCTCAGCGAGTAAGAGCACTGGCTCCAGTGTCGGGATGACCTGGATCAAATCCGGGCTCAGATACTCAGTACCACACCCAGAAATAACTGTCTGTGTAACCTTGAGCAAGTTACTTAACCCCAATTGCTTTAAAAAAAAAAAAAGAATACAGCAACTTATCACAAGAATAAAACAGTTTGTTCAGGTAGGATTTATTCCAGGAATGCAAGGATATTTTAATATTAGGAAAACCATCAGTATAATTGATCATATCAACACTAAAACTAGCAGAAGCTACCTGATTATCTTAATAGATGCAGAAAAGGCTTTTGAGAAAGTATAGGGATAACTGGAGTTTTCCTTAAAATAATAAGTAGTATCTATTTAAAGCCATCAGCAAGTATTATATGTAATGGGGATAAGCTAGAAGCATTTCCAGTAAGATCAGGGGTGAAACAAGGGTGTCCACTATCACCCCTCTTATTCCATCTGGTACTAGAAATGTTAGCAGTAGCAATTAGAGCAGAAAAAGAAATCAAAGGAATTAAATTAGGCAAAGAAGAGACCAAGCTATCACTTTTGCAGATGATATGATGATATACTTAGAGAATCCTAAGGAATCAAATAAAAAAAAAGTACTTGAGAAAATAAATAAATTTGGCAAAGTTGCAGGATATAAAATAAACCCACATAAATCCTTGGCATTCCTGTATATTTCTAATGAAATCTAACAGCAAGACATAGAAAGAGAAATCCCATTTAAAGTTACTGTAGACATTATAAAATATTTGGGAATCTACCTGCCAAAACAAACCCTGGAGCTGTATGAACACAACTACAAAACACTTTTCACACAAATAAAGTCAGATCTAACTAATTGGAAAAACATCAATTGCACATGGCTAGATCGAGCTAATATAATAAAAACAACAATTTAACCTAAATTAAATTATATATTTAGTGACATACACATCAATTTACCAAAAAATTACTGTATAGAACTAGAAAAAATAGTAACAAAATTCATTTGGAAGAACAAAGGTCCAGAATACCAAGGGAATTAATGAAAAGAAATGCTAGGGAAGGTGGCCTAGCTATACCAGATTTTAATCTGTATTATAAAAAAGCAGTCGTCAGAACTACTTGGTACTGGCTGAGGAATACAGCAGTGGATCAATGGAATAGATTGGGTACACAAGACTCAGCAGTCAATGACTATAATAATCTACTCTTTGAAAAAACCAAAGACCCCAGTTTTGGGGATAAGAACTTGCTATTTGACAAAAACTGCTGCAAAAACTGGAATATAGTATGGCAGAAATTGGGCATAGACCATTATCTAACACTGTATACCACAATTCAGTCTAAATGGGTGCATGATCTAGGTATAAAGGATGATACTCTAAGCAATCTGGAAATCAATGAATACTTTACCTGTGAGATTTATGGAGAGAGGAAGACTTTGTGACCAAAAAAGAATTAGAGAGCATTATAATATGCAAAATGAATAACTTTGATTACATGAAATTGAAAAGCTTCTGTATAAACAAAGCCTATGTCACCATGATTAAGAGGGAAGTGGGAAATTGGGAAAGAATTTTTACCACCAATGTCTCTGATAAAGGCCTCATTTCTAAAATATACAGAGAATTGAGCCAAATCTATAGGAATATAAGTCTGTCCCCAATTGATAAATGGTCAAAGGATATGAACAGGCAGTTCTCAGAGGAAAAAATTAATGATCTCTACAAGAATATGAAAAAATGCTCTAAATCACTATTGATCAGAGAAATGCAAATCAAAACAATTCTGAGGTACCACATCTCACTAGTCAGGTTGGCTAAGAAGCCAAAACAGGAAAATGATAAATGTTGGAGAGGATGTGGAAAAATTGGAACACAAATACATTGCTGGTGGAGTTGTGAAGCGATTCAACCATTCTGGAGAGCAATCTGGAACTATGCCAAAAGGGCTATAAGTAATTTTATATCCTTTGACCCAGCGATACCACTTCTAGGGTTTTATCTCATAGAGATCATGGAAGCGGGAGGAAGACCCATATGTACAAAAATATTTATAGCTACTCTTTTTGTGGTGGCAAAGAATTGGAAATTAAGGAGATGCCCATCAATTGGGGAATGGCTAAACAAGTTGTGGTATATGAATGTAATGGAATACTATTGCACCCTAAGAATTGAAGAGCAGATGGACTTCATATTTACCAGGAGAGGATTATATGAACTGATGCTAAGAAGAGTAGAAGCAGGAAAAATTTGTACACAATTAAAGATACAAAATATGTGTGACGACCAACTTTGATAGACTGGACTCATCTCAGCAATGCAGGGCTATAAACTCCAAAATACTCACGATGGAGAGAGATGTCTACATTCAGAGAAAGAACTAGAAAGAACAGAGTTTGAATGCAGATTGAAGCAAACTACCTGTTCTCTCTCTCTTTCTTGTTTGGTTTTGTTTCCTCTTTCCCATTGTTCATTCCATCTGATACAATCCTTCTTTATAACCTGACTAATGTCTAATGTGAAACTATTTGTAGATCCTATACTTGATTGTATGCCTCAATGGGGGGGAGGGGGGGAGGGAGGGAGGGAGAGAAAATTTGAAACTCAAAGAACTGGGGAATTGAATCCTGTAAACTCAAAGTAAACTAACAAATTAATAATGACCAAAATTAAATTAAATTAAATTTTAAAAATTTTGAGCATAAAAAAAGCATAAGAAGACTAGAAAGGTAGAGAGGGGCAGAGTTTTGAAGAGCTTTAAAAGTCAAAAAGAGGGTTTTATATTTGATCCTGGATGTGATAGGGAGCCCCTGGAATCATCAACACAAAGATCAAGTAGTACTTGATTCTCTGATAGAATCTAAGCTCCTTGAGGGTGGCCAGGTTTTTTTCCCTTCCCCTTACATCCCACTTTCTTCTTCTCTTCCTCTCCAGTGCACTGAACACTTTGCTTAGCACCACTTACTAAGTGCTTATTAGCTGGTTCTGAAAGCAGATGAGATGGCCAGTGAAGAGAGTGCAGAGAAAAGCCTAGGAAGAAGGTTTTATCATTGAGAAATATCTATATTAAGGTGTTGGGAAGATGATAGAGGCTTAATAATGAGATTTTAATCCCTTTAATCCAACAATGTTAGTGTGCTTTAGTGCCCCAAAATAATCATTACTGTAAAAATTTATTCAATCAATTGAGAATTTGGGTAAGCCGTATGGAGCCTTATTTAGTTAAAGAAGCAAGTATAAAAACTTCAGAAGATCTGATATCTTGTCTTAAATATAATATTTACATGCCTAGTGATTTTCAACAAATCTGTGATATAGCTTTGTTACTGTCAAGAGGAAGAAGATAGTAACTTGTCAAAAAAAAGGAATAATTAGTGCTACTCATATTTAAGATACTTTCTGATATAAATTCTGTCACTTACCTGATGCTAATAAAGATATTAAAAAGTATTTCTTTTTTTTTTTCAATTAAAAAGGTGCTTTGGTGGGGTGGCTAGGTGGCTCAGTGAATAGAGCACTGGCCCTGGAGTCAGGAGGACCTGAGTTTGAATGTTAAGTTTGAACTTAACACTTACTAGCCATGTGACCTTGGGCAAGTCACTTAATCCCAATTGCCCTCCAAAAAGCAAAAAAAATAAAAACAATAAAAAAGTGCTTTGGGAGGATAACCAGGATCTGATAGTAACACTGATAGTGTGCAGGCTGAAAAAAAATCACTTCTGATTCAAGATTTAAGTTTATTGGAAGGAAAATACTTTACAGTAATATTCTCCTATCATCTAATGGTCAGAGTTCTGGCATTTTCAATTCTGAAACAAAGTTGCAACCCTAAAAGTAGTAATAATAATAGTTAACACTTACATAGCGCCTACTATGTTCCAGGCACTGTGCTAAGCACTTTACAATTATTATCTCATTTGATCTTCACAGCAACTGTGGAAGATTGTTTCTAGTTTTATCCTCATTTTTTTTCAGACAAGCCAACTGAGGCAAACAGTGGTTAAAGTGACTTGCCCCTGTTCACACAACTAGTAAGTGCCTGAGGTCACATTTGAACACAGGTCTTCCTGACTGCAGACCCAGCATTCTATTATTGTAACAGCTTGCAGTCCACTTATACCTATATACTATTTTAAGTTTTACAAAAGCTTTTCTCAGAAAAGACCTCATACTTTTAAAATTTCTGTTTTATAGATAAAGAAAATTGAGGTACAGAGAATCGATGCTTTTTTTCAAGTTATCCCAATAAAAGATCAAGTCCACTAGGATTTGAATGTAGATCTTTTGATTTGAAGTCCAGTAGACTTTTCCACTGTGCCATAATACTCCCCTTAGAATCAGACACATTTAAAGCAGAGAAAATTGATAGCTGATAGTGAGGAAAGACTCAGAAGAAATGCTCCCTAGAAAAACACAGCAGGTAGAGACTGTTTAATGCATAGACAAGCTGTGATAATTGGGGCACGGGGGTGCTCTGTTGGTGTCAAGAGAAGACTACTGTAGTGGAAACAGCCCTGATTTGGGGATCAGAGGAGCTCCATTCAAATACCACTGTGACACTTACTGCCTAGACCACCTTAGGCCAGCTTCTTTATCCCTGTCACCTGAGTTTTCTCACCTATAGAAAGAGTTGTTGAGCTGTTGGACTAGATTATGTCTAAGGACCCATACCACTCTCAATCATTGATTCTGTGACCAAACAGACCCTTAGAGGTGGAAAGGGAAATTTATACAGAAAAATAAAGTAGTTTCAGGTGGAAAGATTCTCTGCTTCAGAGCAATCTGGTAGCACACAATAGGAAGATGGACTAACAAGTAGACAGAGCACAAAGTGCTAACAGCAGCTAAGGAATACAGATGTTCAAATAGGCACCAATAGGAGCCGGGCATCCAGCTGTGAAGTTAAGTGTTCAGACACTGGATAGACTCCTTTAGGGTGAAGTTCCCCTTGATAAGAGAAAGGAAAGCAAGACAAGAGGTTGGTTATAGGCAAACAAAATGAGGTAAGTTTGGAATATATGAGAGAGCCCTGGAGGAACAAAACCAGCAGCAAGGCTGTTGATGTTGAGCCAGTGAGTACAGATTTTAGAACCTTCATGCCACCTTTGCTGGGGAAGGATTGGTCCCACTCTGGAGTAAGACTGAAAGTTTGAGGTCTTGGCTATAAGGGATAGAGAAGGATCAGGAGCAAGAAACCAAGTATACAAGTGGATATGCGTAACTCAGTGGGTCCTGATGATACTGCTATCTTTCAGCACTGCCTCAATAATTGCCATTCAGAGTTGATGACCCTGAGTCATCACAAAAATTAAATCATATTCATTAGACTTTGTTTGCTAAGGTAGGAAACTATGTAATGAGTTTCAGAAAGATTTCCATAAAAATAGCTAAAATTAAAGATGTAATTGGTACTTAAAAGAATAAGCTTCAGTTATATGATGTTCAGTCATCCAGAGCACCTTATTTCCCAATGATGGCAGAAAAAGATGAGGCATTACTTGATTTTGGAATAAATGCAAAGCATTCAGATTGTACATCTTCTGATGGGTCCCGGATCCATCCAAAACTGAGAGACTGTAGGATTTTCCTGATCATCCCATACTCCTATAAATATCAGTATAGAGTGAACATTTTCTATAGGAACAAAATGTGCCTAATATAGTTTTGTCTTACTTATTACATAATTTTAAAGAAGCTGCTGCTTTTCTATAATCCTCAGCATCTTCACTTCTAAATGCCATAAATTTTAAAAATTAGTTATTTACCCAACTGTTTGCTAACATAGGAACACAAAAAGAAACATGGAAATAATAAGGAAATATTGTTGCCTATCTGCATATTATGTAGAATTCAAGGATAAGGATCCAAACTGGTGCTGGACTTGTGATGATAATCACATAGCTACTAAACAAAAACTAAACTCTTTCAGCTCTAAATTAATTGCCTTATTTTCATCCTTCCTAGTAAATGCAAATTTTATCAAGTCATTTAGGTTGAAAATAAAACATTTTTTACTGTCCATCATCCTCCTCTTTGGTAATGTCTACTAGATGCCAAAAGCAAGTACAATTCATTTAGCTCCATGAAAGAGTGAAAAAATCAGCCAAACCAATTCTTTGGCATCAATGTTGACAAACATTGGCTGCATTTTAAATTTTTAGCTTTTTTTGTTGTGTCACTAGACATAGCTTGTAGGACATTTTACAGTGGAATTCAAATGCAATTGTTATTTTAAAGACTATTTTGTGCTTCTCAAGAACTTTCTGAGGTTTCCCAAACCTGCACATCTGTTCACTTAATCCGAATTCCTCTGGAAATGGATGTTGCAGGACTTCTGAATCATTCTCATTTTGTTAGCCTATATGTTATGACTAAAGATTAAATGCTGGCTAATACATCAAAGCAGTTAACAACAAATAATGAACAAGTTATTCTGTTTATAATTCAGTTCCAAAAGCTAAATGTTAGTTTTAAAAGCCTTGAACAAAGATGTTTTCTTTGGATCAACTCAACTTGGCTCTCTCATCACTTGTAAACTATTTTGTGTATCAATTAGTAATTACTTGTTAAGATCCCATAACTTAATAGTAACCAAGACATGCTCTACAAAAATGGATTATTTCCTCCTATGTGCTTTGCTTTTACTTAATGATAGCCAGCATTTGATGAATCATGGTGTCTACTTATGGATTTATAGAAAGATTTCTGCAGATAAGTATGACTGACATTAATAAATATCTACTTGTTCATCTTAGTGGGGCAGATAATTGATGAAAGTTTGGAGATGTTGAGTTTGAGATGCCAACAAAACACCTGGGTAAGCTATCTAACAGGAGCTTAGAGACGGGTTCAGTAGAGAAATAAGAACTAGATCTAGAGATTTGGGAGTCATTTGCATAGAGATGATAGTTGAATTCATGAGAGTTTAGCTACCTGAAAAGGGAGAGTTTGGGGGTCATAAGACCTGAATTCTAGCCTTTACTGTCATTAATTAGATTTGTGCCCTTGTGTAAGTTGTTAAACCTCTCTGGGCCTTGAGGTTTGTTTGTTTGTTTGTTTTAATCTGTTAAATAAAAGATTTGAAGCAGGTGATCTCCAAGATTCCTTATACCACTGAAAAAGATAGTGACTGCTAGAAATCCATTCAAATGGATTTAAAATCCTATTGTTTCAGGAGTTTATATAATGTAGTTTATGACTCATCCATACCTTCCCATCCTGTGTAATTCTTGTTCATGTTCTCCAAAAAGTTTTTTCTTCAAGGAATCCACTGGACATATTCCAAGATATCTAAAGATGTAAATTAAACTGTCTCAGTCCTCAAGGAACTTATACTTGCCTGTAGGAGTGGGACAGAAGGATACAAAAAAATACTGATAAATATATTAGAAAATGGGGAGGGATGAGGGCAAAAGTAAAATCCAGTAGAGTTAGGGAACACTTTGAGCTGAGAGCAGGGGATGACCCTTGAAGAGTGACAAATATTCTGAATATGGAGGTGAGGAAGAATGCTTTCCAGCAATGTAAAATGCCTTATAGGTGTGCAAGGATTTGGTAAATGGTTTATGTCTTATTCAGGGCAGGTTAGTAGTCTAATTGGAAAGAATGAAGAGAATCAAGAGTGGATTGGATCCATATTGTAGAGGACCCTAAAGATTGTTAGAGCCTTATTTTTTACCATAGTAGTAGAATCATTGAAAGTTTTTAAGATGACATAGAGTTACATATTAGAAGAATGATTTTGCAAGATGTGTGGATTATGAGTTGGAAAAGGAGACCATTTAGAAAGTGATTACAATAGTTTAGGAAGGAACAGATGATGATGGGGTCTATGTAAATGGAGAAGAAGGGATGGATGTGAGACACATAGAATTGGATTCATCCGGATTTGGCAACTGATTGGAAGTTGGGGATGAGAAGAGGGAAGAGTTAAGGATGATTGTGTTTTTAAACATTCATGACAAGGAAAATAGCAGTATACTTAATTGAAAAGTGAAATTGAAAGGAGGCACAAAGTTGAATGAAATAATTTGTTCCTATAAACTTTTATAAACACCTGTTTTCTATTTATCTGTTATGTTGAAAGTTAGTGAGTATATACAGAAGGGAATATGTGTGGATATAGATAGACATAGACACACACATATACATAAACACATGTATATATATGTTTGTTTGTATATGCTCTATATGTACATATGTGTGTATATGTATATAGATGTATACACTAGAGTTATCTTGGGTAGACTTTCTCAACTATTGGTTTAAGTAAGATATTATGACTTTACTAGTGGTTTTTAGAATATGAAAGTGTTGACATAATAAGTTTCTCATATATAATGTGGACCATGTGAAATTTAAGTACATTTGTGAGGAATACAAACATTTTCATTTATCTTTCATTCCTTATGGGCTTGGATAAAGACTTGGTAAATAGAAAAATTAAATTATTTGAAATAACAATTAAAACACCAACAGAATCCAAATTCAAGAGTATACAAATTGATCTTTCTTGTTTTGAAACAATGGTGCTGGTGTTCTGCATTACCTGTTTTGTGTTATCTTCCTCATCACTTCAACAAGACTTTTTACCCAGTGGAGGGGAAAAAACTGAATCCCTAGTTTAGTCTTATTTCATGTACCACTCACTAAAGTTATATGCTATCAAACCAATCTGTCATACATTAAGCAAGACTCTCCAAAGTAAATGCCTAGTAAAAATCAATCAATTTAGTAAGATTAATAATAATTTTAATTTACAACACTGTTCCAAAGCTGCTCACATTTGAACAAAAAATGCAATTTAAACCACTAGGAAACAGATAATGTAAACTTGCTAGCAGCATAAAATATGAAGATCATAGAGTGGTCTTTCATATTCAAAGATGACACTTTCATATTATAGAGCCATCAGTCCAACAAGTTTTTACTGTATTTTATTTTTTCTCTCTGGAGTCTTTTTTTGATAGATGATGTCTAAAATATACAAGGAACGTCCTTTCAATATCGTGTGAGTGATGAAAAGCAAAACAAAACAATCTATCAAATCATACTTCGTGAATCCCTATAAATTTGGAAGAAGATGAATCTGTGGACAAGCACATCTCTGCATGTCATGTTTTCATCATACCTAAAGGCCCAAACATCCCAAAGGCTACTGGTGACAAGATGATTTTTTTAAAGAAAAGAATAATTATGATGCAAGAACTTTTCTAGCCCCTGGAATTTTCTGGAAATTAAAACTACTATTTGAAAATTTCAAGTTCAGTGCTCTTTAGAAATTTGAATGTGAAGACAAGCCTTCAAACTATAACCTCACCAACATTGATTATTATCAGGCTTTTTTCACAATAATGTGGAGAACAAAATGTATTTATATATAGTTAAAATATCTGTTGTATGGCCAAATATGTCCAGTATTTTCTAGGACTCAGTGAATCAAACATTTGAGTTCTGTAGGAATATAAAGGAGGGTGTAGAATCTCATTTTCTTGTCTGTCCTTTACTGAATAAGTCAGAATCACAAAATCACCAATTTTCAGAATTGGAAGTGATGTCAGTGTCCATCTAGTCCAATCTGTGCCAGAACTGAACACAATACTCCAGATATGGTCTAACCAAGACAGAGAGAGATAAAGACACAGAGAAATAAAGAGAAAGATAGAGAGATAGAGAGACAAGGAGAGACAGTCAGAGACAGGGAGATACAGACAGACAGACACACACACACACACACATACACAGAGATACTGATTTTGTAATGCCTGGTAAGTCACTTAGTCTCTCTTGGCTTAGTTGTCCCTTTCTTTTTGTCTGTCTGTCTGTCTCTCACATTTTCCTTCTCCTCATTCTCCTCAGTCTCTTTCTCTGTCTCTCTATGTATCCTCAATCTCTTTTTCTGTCAGTCTCTCTTCCCATTTTCAAGTTTTACCCCCACTAAAATAATTTCTCAAGATGAATCATTATAGCTCCTTCTTAGCTATCAAAGATTTTTGCTAGATCAACAGGTTACTGGTGTCTTTCCTCCTCACCATCTTGGAGTTGCAAAATCAGACACAGACTCTAGCTCACAAATCTCTGTTGGCCACCATTCTATCCTTTTGAGGATCATAAGGTCATAGTAGTCATGGGCCACATTCTTGTCTCAGATAGGGAGGGACTAAGCTCATCCAGAGGCTTATACTATGTCTTTTCTTAAATGCAGCCAGAGAGAAAAAAAAGTCAGACCAAGAGTCCAGCCATCCTCTGAGAATATAAATTGCAGAGAAGGCTCTAACCTGCATCAACAGTGGGCGTTTCCTTTTTTCATCCTGAGAATTCTTCCCTGCCTAATGAAACCACTGCTCTAATCCCAATACCTCTTATTAGACTTAGCCCAATTTTAAATACCTTCAAAATCTTTTTGGGTTCTGACTCTGTCATTCACTGTGTTTGTTATCCTTCCCAGCTTTGCATTTTCAAATGGCCTTTATCAATGCCATTCATAATTAAAAAAAAAAAAGTTCAGGGTCAAGCACACATACCTAGGATTATCCAATGAAGACTTCTTGCCATGTTGACACTGAACAATTAACTATTGCTCTTTGGGTCTGTTCATTCATTCAACCAGTTCTCAACCCATATAATGCTGCTGTCATCTAACCCAAATCTCTCAGTCTTTTTCAGAATGTCGATATGAGAGATTTATCAAATGATTATAGAGACAACAATCTCTGGATGAGAACAAGTTTTTAGATCAGAAGTAAACCTTAAAAAGTGACAGAAGTAATTAACTAAGCTTCCAATTTATCTGGATGGCAAGTCATCAGTTTGATAAATAAATTATAATAAATTAGGAGACTCCTATTCTTTGTAATTTGTTTGTAATTATTGACTAAGAAATTACTGCACTTCATAAAGAGGTGATTTAACATTTAATATTAGCTTTCCTCAGCCTCCATGAGACCAGGAACAACTTATTTAAGTGTTGACTTACTGTTAGCCAGCATAGATTCATGTAAAATGTTCTAAGGAACATTCTAAGAGTAGTGAGGAAACAGGGGATGACAAATTGACTTTGCAAGTGAAGAAAATAATAATAATAATAACAATAATATACTCATAATAACTAGTATTTTTATGGTACTTACTATGTGTCAGACACTTCTTCAAAGCACTTTCTAATTGTCTCATTTAATCCTAACAACTGTGGGAGGTAAATGCTAAGTGAGCATCATTGCTGCTAAGAGACTTTTGTGTGGTGCTTTGAGTGTGTGCCATTGCATCAAAAATGAATTATTATTGGAACCATTCATCACCTTTGCACCTACACATGTGCTACAAATGAAGGTGGAGAAAATCACACAGCCATTCTGACTAGGTCTACTACAAATTTATGTTACATTGCCTCAACTGGGCCCATGCTGCTACTAATTAATTCAACTCTACCTCCTTTATCAGTTCACTCTCTTACTCTGCTCCTCCAGACCTTTTTTATCTCTCCTCAAACTTCTCATGGCTCCCTTTCCTTTCACTCTCTCAGTTAAGACCTTTGCTTCATATTTTATAGAAAAAAATGGAGGTCTTTTACCCTGTAGTCCATCTTCTCCCCCTTCCTCAACCACTTTCACTCAGGTGCCTTCTGGCACTTTCTCTTCCTACCCCTGTCTTACACAATGAAGTGACCTTACTCCTTACCAATACTAACTTCTCTACCTGTTCAAGTGATCCCATTCTATTTCATCTCCTCTAAGAGGTTGCCCCCTCTGTCATCCCCACTCTCTCTCTCTCTCTACTGGCTCATTTCCTCTTAACTGGCTTCAAACATGTCCATGTCTCCTCTGTCTTGAAAACAAAATCCTCCTATGATCCTTCCATTCCTGCTATTTTTTTCTTCTGCCATTTATAGCTAAACTCCTTGAAAAGACTGTTACAATAGATATGTCTATTTTCTCTCCTTTCACTTTCTTCTTAACCCCTTACAACTTGGCTTCTGACCTTATCATTCCATCAAAACTACCCCCTCCAAAATTACTAATGATCTCCTAGTTGCTAAATCCAATGGCTTTTTCTCAGTCCTCATTCTTCTTGACCTCTCTGCAGCCTTTGGCATTGTTGAGCACTCTCCTTGATAACCTTGTCTCTCTAGGTTTTTAGGACAACACTCTCTACTGGTTCTGAACCCTCATCTGTCTCTTTTTCTGGATACTCTTCCAGATCATACCCTTTAATCATAGATGTCCCTCAAGGCTCTGTCTTGGATCTTCTCTTCTTCTATACCATTTCACATCATAAACTCATTAACTTCCATGGATTTAATTACCATCTTTATGCTGATGATTCTCAAATCTACCTTTCCCACTCCAATCTCTCTAATGACCTCCAATTTCACATCAACAACTACCTTTCAGACATCTTGAACTGGTTGTCTACTAGAAATCTTCAACTCAATATGTCCAAAAGAGAACTCGTTATCTTTTTACCTAAGCCCTCCACACTCTCCCCCATATTCACTATTACTGTAGAGGGCAATATCATCCTCCTGGCCACTCAGGTTCACAATCTAAGAGTCATCCTGGATACCTCACTATCTCTCATCCTCTGTATCCAAGCTGTTGCTAAGGCCTATCAATTTCACCTTTGCAACTTCTCTCCACTAAGTCCCCTTTCTTTTCTCTGACACTTCCCCCTGTCTAGTACAGGCTTTCATCACCTCACACCTTGATTACTGCAATAACCTGCTGGTGGGCTTGCCAGCCCCAGTTCTCTCCCCACTCCAATCCATTCTCCATCCAGCCACTGAAATGATTTTCCTAAAATGAAAGTCTGAGCATGTCACCCCCCTGCTCTATAAATTCCAGTGGCTTCCCATTGCCTCCAGGAAAAAAAAATACAAAATGCTGTTTGGTATTAAAATCCCTTAATAACCTAGATTCTTTCCAGTCTTGCACCTTATTCTCTGACGTGTTCTCTTCTATCCTAATCCAGTGACACTAGTCTTCTACTATTTCATAAAGAAGACAATTTATCTCTCAGATCTGAACATTCTTTCTGGATATCCCCCATGACTGGAATGCTCTCCCTCCTCCACTTTGACTACTGACATTCCTGGCTTTTTTTAAAATCCCAACTAAAATCCCGACTATAGGAAGCCTTCCCTGATCCCTCTTAATACCAGAGTTTTCCTTCTTTTCATTATCTCCTGTTTATCCTTTATGTAGCTTGCTTTGAGTATATTGGTTTGCATGTTGTCTTCCCCATTAGACTGTAAACTCCTTGAAGGCAGGGACTATCCTTTGGTTCTTTTTGTATCCCCAGTGTTTAGCACAGTGCTCAGCACATAGTGGGTGCTTAATAAATGTTTATTTTTTTGCTGTTTGGAGGCTAGTTGGGGTTAAGTGTTTTGCCCAAGGTCACACGGCTAGATTTTTGTGTTAAGTGTCTGAGGCCAGATTTGAACTCAGGGCCTCCTGACTCCAGGGCCAGTGCTCTATTCACTGGGCCACCTAGCTGCCCCTTAATAAATGTTTATTGATTGGAATTTATTGACTGGCTAATAGTCTCTCATCATATTTTAAATTACTAAGGTAGTAGGTAAACTTCTATTATAAAACCTTTTTTATTACTCTCAAATATATGGGTATATTAGCACATTGGTATATTAATATAATTTACACACTATTTGAAGCCTACCTCAAATGTGACCTCTACCCTAGAGCTTTTCGTGATTGTTTCCCTCCTTAACTTTCTCACCATGTTTTCTTTGTACCTTTCCACGTAATAGAAATGATAATAATAATGTAATTATTATTATAATTAAATGTTTTTCTTCCCAGAGAGTGAGTTTCTTGAGGGCAGGACCATGTTTTATCTTTTCTCTAATTGAATCCTCTATTATATCTTGTACATAAACACTTACACATTTTAAAAATTCATGTTTCCTTCTGATAGCTTTGCTAATCTCCAGAGTCATTGAGATTTTATTTTCCTCTATGAATAATCTAGTTAGTTTGTTTAACCATTTTTCTTTATAGACCAGTAAACTTTCTTTGTTATCATATGGCACAGGCAGTATTTCCAAGATCTTTTTTTTTTTTTTTGCTATTGCTACCGTGACATCATTTCACTGACAGATTGCATAGCAGTAATAGAACACCTAGGGTGAAGATATTTGGAGAAATGGGGATGTTTAGAGATACGGAGATTGTAGAGAAGAGAAACTTCTTTTCCTAAAAGCTTTTGCCCAGCTCCATATATCAACCCTCCTAACCCCCCTAAGCTTAAAATAAACATCAAAGTTAGTGACTATAATGTTTACTAACTGTGATCAACAATAAAGCAAAGACACAAATAGTGTTTGCAAAATAGGAGGATCACAAAGTCACCTTTAGACTTCACTACAACTGTTAATATTTTATCAATTTTAGAAATAGTCCCAACTTTGAATTCTCTAAAAATATCAAAGTATTTTCTCAAATAAAGTCTTTGTGATTTTGCCTTTTTTACATCATAAGGATTAAATTCAATTTGCTCAGGAAATAAAGTTCTCCTAGTCTTTTTTTAATTTGTCTTTTCTTTGGACATCATAGTTAACAGCATCTCTAAGAACAGAGCTTAAACCTCAGCCTCCCCTCAGACTCTTCATAGAATGACAATTAAATTGTCATTCTAAGATTCTACCTCTTTAAGAGGTAGTAAGGGTCTCTATTGTTTCTCTGAGAGAGGATAATGATGCTTGTGATACAAATAATTATATTACCTCTTTCAAATACCAAACACTCTTTCATGATCTGAGGGGAAGGGAATGGAATAGTAAGGAAACATTTTTCAGGATGATGTACAGTGCATTAGTGTTAGGAAGAGGGATGAGGTATTGACATCCCTGTTGCATCTGCTCCTGGAGTTTTAGTACAGATACTTTGAATAAACCTCCAGAGGGTGAGTTCACATCCTAATTTTTTTATTGGGCCATGGAAAGCAGTTATTCTATCCACTTGTGCAGTAGTCCATAGAACATTAAAAATTTAAAAGAATAGCGTAATAATTACTTATCCTAGACAAGTCTTCTCACCTCAGAAATGGAGAGAATCCCCACCTAAATCTTCAGTCTAATTGATTATTTCTCACTACAAAGACAATAAATTGGAATTAAGGTGCTTCATTTTGAAACAGAATATTTCAATGTCTTGTTCTTGTTGTCCAAGTTTACCTGATTTTTTTTATCTATTTGTTCATAATAACAATATAGATTTTTCTTTGTAAACTAAATCTCATGCTCTTGGCTAATCAAATCAGATGTTTCTTTTTATTCTGGGGTCAAACTGAAAAATCTTGTCAAATCATTCTAAAAAACTCCATTCTTTTGAAATGAATTTTACAGAAATTTTAATTTTATTTTCCCTTTTGATATCTGTTATCTGTCCCAAACTGTTACTTACTTCATTTCTATGAGCTTACTAAATTTTACAAGACCAGAAAAATTTCTCTTCAATTCACTTGCTTCCTAGTTATTATATCCTATCTCTTAAAACCATTCAATTGTGCAACCCCTTTGAGAATAGTTTATGTCATATCTGTCTTTTTATCCCCTGTTCCTAGTGCAGAGCCTCACATTCCAGTCACTTAATAAATGTTTGTTGAATGAATTAACTAAAGCAAGATCCTTGTTTGATATTAGCTCTAGAAAATAAGATTTTAAATTCAACTCCAGAACTGAACCACAACCTCTATTTTAACCTCAAAAAGAAATAATGTTTGTATAGAAAAGATTCATTTTTTCAGTCATTTCAACCTAAACAAAGCAATAAAGCACATATTTGGATAAAGAAAAAACAAAACTTTTCAAAGAGCTCTTAACATTTTCCCCCTTAGAATTCTAGAGAGACCTAATCTATTAGGACTAAATAGTCACAAATAGATCTCAAAAGAAATGAAATTGAACTTTTGTAAAGGTTCTTCTGAAGATTAAGCAGAGAGGGCCATGTCATATATCATTTGTAGAAAGTCATTTTCTTTGATCCAATGTATAAAATATATCACACATCTTTCTCTCTTTCTCTCTAAACACACACACGCACCACTTACATGCACACATATACCATTTGTATATCTGTATGGCGTATCCCAACCTTTATGCTATTCTTCTAGTTCCATACTATTTCTTCTGCTTAGATTGTCCTCTTTCAACCTTTTCCTATTGATTTCCAGACAACTTTTCAATATCCAACTCAGATATCACCTCCTAACTGAAGCCTTCCCTGTATTGAAGCAGTTAGAAAAAAGTCTCCTTTTTCTCAGAACAGCATTTTGTTCCATTCTTTAAGCTGCCTGATGCTTTATTCTGCTTTGTACACTTGTCTTGTCTCTCTTACTATATTCTAAACTCCTTAAGAGCAAGAATTGTGTCAGTTTTCTTTGTATACTTCACAGCACCTAGCACATTTCCCTGTATCATAATAGACAATCAGCATTAATTATTAGAACTTTACAGATTAAAAATCACTTTTCTTTATAGCAATGCTGCATGGTATCCAGTGCAAATATCACTATCCATCTTCTGGATTTTGAAACTGAGGATCAAAAAAGTAAAGGGACCTGCCCAGGGTCACACAGTAATTATAGGGATTGACACATGGATACAGATTTTCTTATTCCAAGTTCAGGATTCCTTCTAGAGTATAGTACTTAAAAAATTAGATGCATGAATTTACATTTATCAGATTTTAAAAGGGAAGGGCCCTTATCTGGTATGGTATATGGTATAACCCCTTTATTTACAGACAAGAAAATTGAGGCATAGATAAAGTTTAAATAATTTGTCCAAGGTCACTTAGGTAGCAAGTGAAAGAGTTAGAATTTGGACCAAAGCACTGGCTCCAAATCTGGTGCCCTTCTTGGCATACCAGGCTGTTTCTCTGCATGTGTATACATAAAACAATTCAAAGAACATGTTTCTAATAGTTAAGTGATACCATCTTCAAATATGAAGTGTAGTTATATAATTATCTAGGGTCCAATTCATTGCCCAGTCATGATTGTGACTTTGTATTCATGATCAGGTTGGAGTGATGGGCAGAAAAATAAAATTTAATTTCAAGCTTAGGCTAGTCAAATTGCAGTTGGCTGGGGCTTCCTGCTCAAACTAATTATGACATTCCTCTGTCAATGCTCTCACTCTATCTCATGCCTCATTGTTCTTTTCAGGGTCTTTAAACTAGTTAAGAATGTTTTAGTAAAAGCAGGAACAAAAGGTTTAAAAATTCAGTGTCACTGAGCTTATGATAACAATAACATTACACAGCGTGACTGTGATTTCAAAGTGAATTCACATGTACTTGTTCCATTTAACATGAATTTGTTAAACCACCTACTATGTTCAAAGCAAGTTTCTAGGCACTGGGGACAGAAAGACAAAGACGAAACATTCCTACCTTCAAAGGAAGCTTATGTAATGTTGGATGGGATGGCTATATCATCTCATGTTATCAGTCCTTTAAAAAGTGATGGGGGACTCTGTGGCAAAGTGAATAGAGAGTTGGCCTTAGAGTTAGGAAGACCTGAGTTCAATCTTGGTTTTGATCCCTACCAGCTGTATTAAGCTGAACAAGTCGTATAACTATTTCAAAGAAGGTGCCGACCTGCAATGGGACAAAGCATTTCCTCATTCTAGAGTTTCTGTACTAATTAAATCAACAAGTCTAGGCCCCACCTCTTTTTTCTTTATTTTTTTACTTTTTGGAGGGGAGAAAGCAGGGTGATTGGGGTTAAGTGACTTGCCCAAGGTCACACAGCTAGTAAGTGTTAAGTCTGAGCCCGGATTTGAACTCAGGTCCTCCTGACTCCAGGGCCGATGCTCTATTCATTGTACCACCTAGCCACCCCCTCCTCATCTCATTCTTATGGGGTACAATTATCCTCATCTTGTAAATGAGAAAACTGAGGTTTGGAAACTTTAAATAACTTTCAAAAAGTCATTCAGCTAGAGGAGGCTCCATCAATTATGATCTTGACCTCAGAGAGAAGCATACTGTATCATGACTCAGGAGATCTGGTTCAAGTATTCCATCTAACCCTTTTCTAGCTGCAACCATGGGATAGTTATCCAAACTCTCCAAATTTCATTTTCCTCATTTGTTAATCGGGCATGATAACCATTCTCACTAGACTGTTGTAAAAAAAAAAAAGCACTATGCAAAATTTAAAGCACTAGAAAAATGAGAATTACCATCTTGGGATCAAAAATTTTTTCCATGCTCTAGCCAGTTGTATTATTAGCCAAATTGAAAATAGGCAGGTCAGATATCAGTGGGTTTACAGATCACACTAATCGCAATGTATACATTAATAGGCATAAAAAGTGTGAATTGTGGAACTTGAGGGACAATAAAGTGCACTCTCTTTATTTGCCTTCCATGATATTACATTAAGAAGGCTCTCTGTTCTTTTTTCTCCATCTCTCATGGGAAAAGCAGGTATTTAGAAGGAAATACAGGAAGAACCAGAATGACAGTGCTGCTTTCTATAGGGGCAATATAGCAGATCTATTCCAAGTGTTCGGGTCATGTTGAGGACACATCTTATTTTTGGTTTTCAGGAGCTAGAGGCAGGTCAAAACCTAACTCGACCTTCCAGCAGTGAAATAGAAAATAGATAAAAATGCTTTGTTCCCAGAGAAGGAAAGAGGAAGATGTTACTAAAAGTTTCTCTTTACCAGAATTCTTCTTCCTGATTTTTGGGGAGCATTTGTACATTGAGGAGTTTAAAATTTACACTTGGGCTTTATAATAATTAGGCTTTGACAGTTCACTCTACAGTTCCTCTTAAGAATTCATTTTTAGTAGTTTATTTAATAAGCTTTTAATATAACTTTTTACCTTCACACAAATTTAGTCATCAACCTTTGGTGTTAGAATTTTTAATTTCTTATTTAAGATACACTTTTCAAAATTATTTAGTTAGTAGGTTTTTTTTTTTTACCACTTTTACCAAGAACATCACATCCAATTGTGTAAAAATAGACTTATAGAAAGTACAATCCAGGAAATTCTAAAAACTTATCCAACATTGTCCACTGTAGCTCAGCCTGTCTTTGTACTTTATGTACATTGTCAATGAGAGAAATATGCTGTTAAAATAGAATATGTTTGGTGCTTTGTAGCTTAATAATAATATATAAGTTCCTCGAGGGCAGTTGGTTTCATTTTTGTCTTTGTATGACCAGTCTTGCACAGTAGGCAAACATATATGAGGAATACATCCTTGATGAAATGACTTGAATTCCCTAAAAGTCTGATATTTCTATTAGAAAACTTGTTGTCACCCATGTAAAGATGCATGCCTCATAATCAGTCACATCCACATTTCCCCCATATCTCCTTTGAATGAATCCATTACAGTGAAATGCCACAGCTTCAAGAAAGAGGTTGATTTGAGTTCAACAAAATTGGAACATGTACCAGAGACCACAGTTGGATGTAACAAATGAACAGAAGCCCTGCGGGAGCTGTGACTTCCAATCTGCATCAGTTCTGTCCTCCTTTACCCCCCACACAAATTTAAATATATTAAAAGGATTATTAACAACATTAAACAGTTTAACAGAAATAAGCCTAAGCAATTCAAACCATCTGGATATATCTAGGATCAACTGCTCTGGCTCCGCTGTGATAGAAAAAGAGTTCAGATCATCTCTGGGACTTTAAAACTGGCTTCCTTGCAAACAAATGATGATAAATCATTCCAGAATTCTTGAGCTAACAAAAGTTAACTTTAAAATAAATGAAACTGGCCTCCTAAAGAAGACCTGGATGTCTTTCTTTAGAGAAACCTTTAGGAAGTTTTGTGTTATCTCACCAGACTGTTGCGCTTATGAGGCAAGGTAGAGCATCCTTTAATGTTCAAGAAGGACCACCTCATTTATTCTGTTCCGGGTAGATAAGTAGGTTTTCTAGTTTTAAAGACACCCTCATTCTTCCCTATGTCTAACTGAAAAATAAAAAAACCATAAATGAATAAATAAATGAGTGAATAAATAAAAGCAATATAAAAACAGAGTTTAAAACGTATGACTTTTTTTTTATTAGAACTGTCATAAAGTAGATTGCATTGTTTCAGGAAGTAGTAGGTTCCCCATCAACATAGGTATTTAAATAAATAAAAATAAATATTTTTGTTAATGTCTTTTATTTTTATATCACTGCATTCCTCCCTTTACTCCCCTCCCAGAAACACAGCCCTTTGAAAAAAAAAAGAGGAAGAAAAGGGAGGAGGGGGAGTTCCACAAAAATAACCAACACAACCAAATATTCTGATCTGATATTTAGTATTCCACACCTATGGTTCCCCACCTCTGCAAAGGAGCATAGAGAATTGTCTTCTCATATCTCTTCTTTGGGACTAAGTTGCTGCCAGATAAGCACTTGGGAAGGATGTTGCAGAGAGGATTCTTAGGCAGGTAGAAATTTTACTAGAAGACCACTGAAGTCCCGTCCAACTCTGAGAGTCTTGGATTCTGTGACTGTCACTTATTAGCTATAAGAGTCACTTTATCAATCTTAGCTTCAGTTTCATTATCTGTAAAATTAAGAATTTCGACTATATATACTCTTAAGACCCATTCCAGTTCTAAAATCCAGTCATTCTGTGAAATCTATATGCTCTCTGTATAATCGTAGAATCTCAGAGATGGAAGGTACTTTGGAGACCATCTATTCTAATGTACTCATTTTATAGATAAAGAAAATAGGACTCAGAACGATTAAAGTGATTTATTCAGGGTAACAATACTAGTTAATGACAAATTAGAACAGTGCAAATTGGAGATTGAAAATAATTTATCACTATTTTCATCTTTCTGTATAAGGATCCTTATGAGATCCCTCATCACCTCAGTCTTCTCTTGTCCATGGGGAAAAAAATTCATTTCTTTAGCCTTGATTTAAGACTTAGAAGGTATAACTATTAAGTAATGAGAGTTAACTTTCATGTATGGCTTATTTTATTTTCCTTGTATGGTTTCTCCCAAAGGTATAGAATATTCAAGATCAATTTTAGAAATTTACAAAAGTGCCATCAATCAAACAATTGATCAGTTACAAACATTTATTAAGCACGTAAAGGGTGCTAGAAATTGTGCTAGGTATAGGTACAAATACAAAGAATGGGAAAATCCCTACTCTCAAAAATCCCTAGAAAGCAAAATGTTGGTGGCAATGATCTTGGTGTGCCTACAATTTATTTAAATCATAATAAGGGGAAGCAATGAAATCCCATTAAGTAGTTATAGGGCTTAAGAAGAAAAGTAAGTCAGGGTTATTCCAACATTCTGGATGCACAGGGTTCTGCGTGTTTGTGTCTTAGGCTTCCAAAATTCATTTCTATAATCTGATGCCAAGTTGCCTATAATCAGGTTCTTGGAAGGCAGCTTTTTCCCTGCTACATTAATTCTAAGTTCCAGGGTCTCAATATGTTCATCCATTTTTCCCCCAGATTATCTTCCAAAAGGATTAATTTTGTGGAAATAACTCCTCTCTCACTCCAAGGCCATGTGGTGCTAGAAGGGAAACCACTGTGGCCTGGGAGTCACAAGACCTTGGCTCTATCATTTTGTCTTTGACCCTCAGTGCCTCTGTGTCCCCCTTTGCAAAATAGAGGTGATGGCTGCTGCCACTCATGTTGGCAGAGAGCACTGGAAACCATGGAATGAAAGCAAGGTTATGCATCCAGACATCCTTGTGATTTGGCAACTTTAAGAAGCCTCTGAAGACTTATTTGACATAACCTGGCCAAAACCTAGGTGTTCATCTCACCTTGGAAATAGTCTTCATATCCACTTCACTTTAGACTCTATATTATTTCTAATTCATGAAAATAACACTTACATTTAATCTATATAGTCTAAACTTGGTAAAGTACAGTGGGCATTTGTTTCCTTGTGCAACAGGCCTTTGGTGTCCTGACCCAGACCTTGGATAAAGAAAAACCTCCAGGTCTTCCTGAAAAAGCTGTGTAACTTTTGGCTAAAGGTGCTGCAAAAACTAAATATGGCATCATTTTCTCATAGAGGAAAAGCTTTTTGGACTGTTTTAGCCTGCAGTAATTGAAATTGCGGTGAAATCCCTAAGGTGAATGGATTAAAATAAATTTAACATGATTTTATTCTTAACTTTTTTGAGCCTGCCAACTTTATGTTGAAAGAGGACTGTTCCCTCCTCTATCTAAAGAATTAAGCATTTTTAGATACCATTAACCAGGGCTTTGCTTCCATTCTAATAGAGTTCATTAGAGATCAAATGTATGTACTCATTCTACCAATTGACATTGTAGATAATTTCCTGACTCTCAATATTCCATTGCCTCATAGCCTTTGCTACAGTTGCTAGGGTTTGCTAATATTTATGCCCCAAGCTGTAGGCACCTTGTGCCCCAAGGGTACCTACTTTTCCTTTGTCATAGATTCATGTCCTTTCCAGCTCAATACCATGATGAGCCTGGCTTCTGAGGTCTTTTACCATATGGCTCTTAACTATCTTTTCAGATTTATTTTGCTCTATTTTTCTCCACATATTGTATATTCCAGCCAAACCAGATTACTAAATGTTCTCCTATCTGGACATGCCTCTGTGAATTTGCATATACTAACTCCCCAGTCATAGAACAAGACTCACTTCATATTTCCATGTCTTGAAATCTTTCCCTTCTATCAAGTACCAGTTAAAGGGTTCCCTCTGTAATGCAGTCTTCCATGATCCTCCTGGATAAAAGTAATCTCCTAACTGTCTAGCTCTTTCAATCTCTCCAACCCTCATCACACTTTCAAACTTCTATATGGTTATTTGTGTATGGGCCTTATCACTCTTCATGATTATAAATTCCTTATGTAATGCCAGTGGTATCTTTGTATTTCGAACCTTTATTCTCATGCCTTGCACATTCTAGGAATTTATCAAATTTGAATAAGCAAATGCTTGTTGATTTGAAGGGAGCTTACTTATTGCCTAGTATTATTTAAGAAACTTTCCAAAATACTGTGTTGTTGATTTTGGTTATGGAAAAACATAGAATATTGATATTTTAAACTTCTATGTGGAAACCATATGCAAATGGTCAGGTGAGATCAATTTTATGCTAATTAGTTACAAACAGTCTGAAACACACACATAACACATATATACATACACACAGATATATACATACATGCATGCACATAATATGAAAAATATATATATATAGTAAGATAGCACCTTAAGACAAAGAACATTCTAAGACATATGTGTGTGTGTATAAAATTTTGTTTATTTGTGCTTCAGTTGTTTGTGTGCCAAATCCTCAAAACCATCTCTTAGCAATATTTAATAGATAGAGAGCTATAACTGGGGTCAGGAAGAGCTGGTCTTTCATCTAAACTGCCTGAGCTGTATATCTTTAGACATGTCAATTGACCTCTCAGCCTTAGTTTGCATATATGTAGAATTGTAATAATAATGCCCTTAGCATTGTTGTGAGAATCAAAAGAGCAAAGTGAAATACAAAAGTAAAGGTTATATAAAAGTGTCAAATATATTAAATGTTATTATTATAATTATTACTTTGGTTTGTCTCTGCAGGGACTCAGATATAGAAGCTTCCAATAACATGAGGTGGACTAAAATGTTGTAGGGAGACTGGAACTCCTTGAAATGGCAAAGTCCATTATGGTTTGAAGTAGCATGGTACAGTACAAAGGAACTAGATTTGGGGCCAAGGGACCCCAAATTTGGTTTGACTGGTTTGGCTCTTGGGTCTTCCAATTACTATGTAACTTTGAGTAAGTCTCTTTAACTTTCCTGCCTCTCACTTTCCTCATCTATAAAATCATTAATTCTCCTTACCTCATCATAATAATTAAATGAGAAAATGTATATGTAACAAGAATTATGGGGCCTGCCAACCTTACTTGTAAGTCGTTCCTCAGCCTACTACTTTATTTATTTTCATATTTAATCTTATCCAGAACTCTGGGGTAATCCATGCATAGCTTTGTATATTTCCTCATTAGATAGTTAAATTTCAACATATTTCTCAATCAATTCTGCTCAGAGCCCCCACCAATTAGTAATTATTTATTTAATAAATTGTAAGAAAAATTCCTTTCCCAATAGTAATTTATGTCTCTATACTAAATCTCTTAATCTCCTAGAATTAAGCACTTGAATTACTGAATATACAATAGATTAACATTGACATCAGTAATAAAATAAAGGCATGGATAATGGATAACTTACAGTGTTTTCATTGTGAAAATAAGCATAGCCAGAATTACTTGGAATTCTTACAATTGCTGCTTCTTAAGACTTCTGAGAACATATTTCATAACCTTATGGTTATCTTTGCTTCATCCTTTTCCTTCAGCCTTTTTCCATTCACCAATAAATTGACAAATCTCAGTGATCCTACTACCCTCATATCTTTTGCATGTATTCCCTGCTCTCCAGCTTTGTGGCAACCACCCCACTTGAGGTTATTATCAACTTTCACCTGGAATATTACAATAACCTCCTTTATCTTCCCCTCCAGTCTCTCCCTGCCCTAGATCATCCTTCACATAGCCGCCAAAGTCATCTTCCCCAAGTATAGGTCTGAGCATGTCACTCCTCTACTGAGGAGCTTCTAGTGACTCCCTTTTGTCTTGCCACTAGAACAAAATACAAATTTTTGTTTGTTATTTAAAGTTCTTTACAGTCTGAATTTAGACTTTCTTTACCATTTTATTGGACGTTACTGCCCTTCATGAGCCTGTTGTGTCCCATAAAGATCATTCCAACTTCTATCTCCATGTCTTTCTACAGATAATAAATGCAAGAAGAATGGTATCAACTCTTTTCTACTTGTTCAGAGAAGGGGATATTTCATGTAGTTTAAATAAAAGAAGGAAGATAATTTGGCAAGTTCACAGAAGAACATACAGAATGCTGCCCTTCAGATTCTGTTAAAAAACCAGTTTTTCTCCCTGATCCCTCCTGCCACCATTGATACTCTTTCCCTCCTCAAATTTTCTTGCGTCATACTTATTTGTATGTGTTATATCCTTACAGTATAATGTAATATCCTTGGGGGTTACAGACTATTTTCTTTTTGTCTCCTTAGTTCCTCGCACGGTATTTTGACCATAAGCAGTTATTAAGTTGTAAGGTATCTATTGAATTAATCTATACTCAGTCATGATACTTCTCTGTATAATGGCTTTTCCTGAACCTTTGTGAAATGATTCTGAGCACATTACTGATTCGTGTCTCTCACAAACACTTTTAGTGTCTTTTACCAATCCCTGGCCCTAACAATTCTTTTGACTCACTTTGCTTAAACTGTCAATTCAAAACTCCATTTGTAGCTCTATACTAGCTTCATCCAAACTCTGGCATTTATTTTTTTCTTCTCTTAAATGCCTAAACGATGGTGTTCGGTTTGTGGGATCTATAGGCAAAA
This sequence comes from Petaurus breviceps papuanus, assembly GCF_028583685.1. Classification (NCBI taxonomy): domain Eukaryota; kingdom Metazoa; phylum Chordata; class Mammalia; order Diprotodontia; family Petauridae; genus Petaurus; species Petaurus breviceps. The sequence continues at coordinate 75,035,836 of NW_027186304.1, read as the reverse complement.
AGACAGACACACATTTAATTGCACTAAATTTTCATAGAGAAAATTTAGGGGATGAGTCACAGAATCTGAGGGTTCATTGGGACTCTATTTTGAAAACTATCAAGCCACCTCATTCTGACTAAGGTGACAGGACCTGGAGCTATATGGCTTTTTTTTTTCATCTCCCAAGCAGAATTTAGTGTTGAATCCTTTGTAAAGAATCTCTTGATTCAGCTTTCTTCCTTCATCTTTTGAACAACTTGCTTTACTTTTCTACTCACTTTTACCTACTGTTTCTCCAGGATGGAAGGTAGAGCAGAAGATATATGTACACAGGGCAGATGCACTAGGTTTCTTGCTTTTCTAAATGCCTTAATTAAGAACTGCATAAGATCCTAAATTGATTTTTAGGGAAAGTGATTCTTCCCACCCCTTAAACTACACACTGATCAAAGTTGCATCCAAAGATTAATTTGCATATGGCTTGTTGAAGGTGTTTTTCCTACATATGCACAAGTATATTACATTATAGTTTATGAATCACAATGGAAAAGTGCCCAAACCCCTTATAACATGAGCAGTCTCTTTACTATTTTATTCCAACAAAAATGTCTTTCCTATAAAGTGCTGTTTCTTCTTGGCTTACTTAGCTTCAAACAGAAGTTGCCCTATGGGAGGGCCATCCTAACGCCTATGTATTTACTTTCCAGGATTGCTGTCTCTGCGCTTAGCACAGGTTCCAAAGCCACAAAAGAAAAAAAAATCTGACTACACAGAATCAGCAAATTCAGAATTTTCTTGGCTATTGGTATCACCATGCTTCACTGGTCTCCTATGTTTATAACTTCAGGGTTGTTCATTCTTTCTTTTCCCTTTCACTCATCTCATTTTTTTTTGCCTAGTACAAGCCACAATTTCTCCTTCCACAATTTCTATACTACCCCTCCTTCTTGTTCTCACTGTCCCAGGAATCTTCATTATGACTCTTCAGTACTATTGCAATAGCCTCCCAATAAGCCTTCCTCTCTCCACTATTCCCTTCCACTCCCCTCCAATCTATTTTTCCTATTTGTTCCCACCATACTTTACTGTTGCTTGTCTCTTTTCAAGGCTAATAGAATTCCAGACCTGGAAAAGATTATTGGAATAATTCTTCATATAAAAAAGATATCATTAAGATATATTTTTAGATCTGCTCTTTCCTTCTAAAACCAGTCATGCTATTTTGGACATTATCCATTCTCCCTTATTTCCATTCTCTTTATGGTTCATGGAGTTTATTTTTTAGGTGATTTGACAGGTATCTATAGAATAGCATTTTTTTTCCTTTTTTCCAAACATTTGCTTGTTAATAAACAGCTTGATGGTTGTGAATTTCACCTCTTAACATAGCCACTGCTCAACCATTGGAAGTCATTTTGAGCAATCAAATCACCAAAAAGTAGGAGGCAGTAGGGATATAGAGAGTAAAGAAAGGGCCAAGATAAAAGCCATATACATTTTTTTCCATTGATTAACAATGGGAATCAAGATTATAGTATTGGCATTATTAGCGGCATGCACTATGTGCAAAAATACTGGAAACTTGAGATGTGTAAATCATGTGTCCAAGGTTAAGATATTTTTGGAAGTTATTACCTTTAGAAGCTCTCTAGTAGCTTATGATCAGAGTGTTTGTCATTCAACTTTAAAATGCTATGCACATTCTCTGTCCTTGGGTTGTCATCTCTTGGGTTTTGATTTTGATAAGTAGTCTCTCTTCAGTGGTGCTAGATTATTTTTGTGATATCCTCTAGGCTCTGGAGATTTGTTTGTACATTAGTTTGGAGTTGATGAAATGTAGGTTTATAATTTGACTGACCCACTTTGTGCTATGGACATTGATCTTCATATTTCCATTACTAAAACATTTTATTGGTAGTTTCCTATTGCCATTCAGTGTCCATAGAATTAAATGAGTTCCAATTTTTATAATTAAACATTTCTGAATCAAATGGTTCATCAAATGCCAGAGACTATAATTTAATGAAATTAATATCTCTTCCATCAAGTCAAATCAAAGCATAGCTATGAAAATAAATTATCACCTGAACATCTTAGATAAAGCAAATTCATTTTTGTACCTTGGTTTCATTTAGTGAATGAATTTAAGAAATAGCAACAACCTTAAATTATTTGTCTGTGGGTGATAACACACTTTGTGAATTATCTGGTCACATTCTTCATTCTCAGCTGACTTCCTTTCACCATCCATCCAATATGCTTCTGAGATGTCTCCTCTTTCTGTAAGCTGATGCACAAAATATATACCAATAAATCATTACCATGTACTTAATTAAGAAAATACATTTGGTATAAAATCATTTATTGCATTGAAAGTCAAATGCCAATAAATTTAAAACAATCTTCTGTTTGGGCTTATCTGCATCACTACCATATGAGAGTTGACTATATTTCCTTTTTGTCTTTGTTGATCATCAAACTTCCAGAGTCCAATGAATAGCCCCAGGAAAGTTCCTGAAATTGACTTAATGATTTGTGAGTTTAAGAATTGGAGAGTTTAAATTGAAAGGTTATCATCATTGGTGACCATCATCATCATAGCTGATATTACATATTACATTCAGGTTTGTATGGAACTTTAGATGAGTTATTTCATTTGATAGGATTTAGAACTGGAAAGGACCTTTGAGATCACCTACTAAACCTGAAATCTGTAGAACAGGAAAACTGAGGTTTAGAAAATTTATGTGACCTGCTCTACAAGTAACAAATAGTATTTGATTCTACATCCTCTTATTCCAGATCCAGTGTTCTTTCAGCTATACTTTGCCTGAAAAAAATAATGATTTTTATTATTTTTTTAAAGCAATCGGGGGTTAAGTAACTTGCTCAAGGTTACACAGCCAGTTATTTCTGGGTGTGGTGCTAAGTGTCAGAGCCAAGATTTGATTCCAGGTCATCCCCACACTGGAGCCGGTGCTCTTACTCACTGAGCCACCTGGCTGCCCCTAAGCAATTGGGGTTAAGTAACTTGCTCAAGGTTAGATGGCCAGGTGTTCTGGGTGGGTGCTAAGTGTCTGAGCCTGGATTTGATCCCTAGGTCATCCCAACACTGGGGCTGTTGCTCTTACTTGCTGTGCAACCTGGCCGCCCCCAAAATAATGATTTTTAAAACATTTAAGTTATTGCAGTGAAATATTACTAAGATCGCTCTTTTTCCCCCCAAACTACCAAGATAACATTTTAGTATAGTAGTTCCCACTGTGGTGTCAAGAAAGGAAAGAATGGATTTCAGAATCTGCAGATCATTCTTTAACTTTATTTGGGCCTATCATTTCAATACCACTACCCCACTGCTTCAAACATTTGCCTGTTAACAAGCAGTTTGATGGTTGGGAATTTCACCTCTTCACATAGCCACTGCTCAATCGAGTAGAAGTTAATAGTGAGCAATGAAATCACCAAAGACTAGGAGGCAGCAGAAATACAGAGTAAGGAAAGGGGCCAAGATAAACCACAGACTCACTGGTTCCTGAATAATTGACAGTTTACTGCTTGAATTCAAAAATGGCTTGTAGCTTTGAAAATCAGTAGTTAGCTTTCATGCTGAATAGCCTGTTTCTTCCTCTCACTTTTCTCCTCCATGGACAAAGATATAACATAGACATAGATCCTAAAGGCTGCAGCAGATACACTAGAACTGTCTAAGGGATAAAAACTGAACTGGTCAGTGCCATAGAAAAAGAAATTAATGAGTAAGCTGGTTGTTTGGGCATTATAAAGACAAAGATTACCATGAAAATATAACTAAAACACAGCCCCCCAAAATCCAAAATCTATTACATCACCCTAAAACCTGATCTACCTTGAATTATTTTGGTCCCTTAACACACAGCACATATTTATGAATACTTTGTATGAAAGTAGTGTCTTCCTTATAAAAATATTAAAACTTTAAAAAATACACCATTAATTATTCACAGGACCTAAGGTTAAGAGGTGCTAATTATTGTTAACCTTATTTATAGTCTAGATCCCAAGAAAACAAATTCAGGATGCCTGTCTCCCATTCACTTTTTTTAGACCATACAACTATTATAAATATCAAGAAAAAGCAATATAACTTTCATTTAAGAAAAAATAGTCTGCATCTAGGATAGTAACACAAATTCTTGAGATCTTCCCTCCAAAGAAAGGTGATGGTATGCTTTTGTATTCATTAGAAGAGGGATCAAGGTTCATCAAATGTACACTAAATATCAGAGATTGAAAGATATCACTCCTCTTCATTAAAATGAAAGTTGATACTGAAATATAGACTCATTGCAAGGGATTAAATTTAAGTCTAATGGATGCTGATGCTAATGATTTAAATTAAAATCACACTCTGCAATCTCTTTGACCATGCAGAGAATCAGTAATATTATGAGTAGAACCAGGGGAATTAATTTGTTTAGGTTCTGATTTCGGTAGAGTTAATGACTTGCTGAGTGATCTTGGGCAAATTACTTAATCTTTCTGTGCTTCAATTTTGGCATATTAAAAAATTAGTACACTATATACAGCTATACAGGTACATAGTATTTGTCAGTCGATAATTCATGGGGTTTCATAACAATTGATTAAAGAAGACAAAGATATTGGCTGTGGGGTGGTAAGGTTCTATATAGATCCAAGGTTGTATTAATAATAATTAGCATTTAAAGTTTATTAAGTACTTTACAAATATCTTATTTGGTCCTCAAAACAACCCTAGAAGTAGGTTCTATCATTATTCTTATTTTACAAATAAGGAAACTGAGGTAGATAAAAGTTAAGTAACTTGCCCACAGTCACACAACTAATAAGTATCTGAAACTGAATTTGAACTTAAGTCCTCTTGACCCGAAGTTGAGCACTCTATCTACTGCATCACTTAACTATCTCAGTTCTCCTTCGATTTTCTGTCAAAATGTATCAGTTTTAGGATGTGTCCCAGGAAGGCTAATAGTTTTTGTGTGAAGGCAGTCAATCACATTTCATGGCTTTTGGTGTCCACTTTCACCCAACTCTCACCTGTGGCTCCAAGAAGCTGTAGCATGCACAGCAGCCACATCCAGGAAAACCATTTTGCAGTTGGGTTAAACTGGGTTGAGGGTAACAGAGGAGTCTCAAACCCATGGGTGAGTTGGGGGAGAGGGGTGTCTAACCCAAGCATGTGAAGCCTTCTCCAGTGGAACAAGCAGATGAGAACAGTTTGTTCCAATGACTTCTGAAAGTGGCTGAGGCAGGCACTGTGGAGAACTCAGAGCTTGGTTAGACAGTGAAGATGCCAGGGTCATCTGCTGCATCCCAAGCCATTACCGGGCATCTTGACTTTTTTCTTGCCACTGGATTTCAGTGACTCTTCAAGAAACAACGAAGCTGATGTCTTCCTGCAATTCTATCTCACTTAAATTCAATTTATGTGGGAGTCAAAAGACTCGTATCATTTTACAGTTTTTACCTACCTCAAAGTCCTGTGGTGACAGGCAAGTATCATAGAAGCAGGTTCAGATACACTGGAAGCTATAGTCATAATCCTGCACACAAGCAGCCCTGAAGCAGCGGTGGAATTCAGCAGCCCCCTAAGTATATGAAGATGCTTTTTGAAGGACCACACTGTTTACCTCTTGGCATGAAGAAGGGGCTGGAAAAGATGCCCTAAAAATTAGCTGCTTCATCACCTAACCTTGCCCTGCATACCATGGCAGGTGGGGATCCTACTGTGTGGTTGAAACACACACACACACACATGCACACACTCAAAAACTTGTGCAAAGATGATTCCATTAACCATCAGTACACGGAATGTGCTCGCACTTGTGGACAACACAAAATTCAATAGATTTAAAAGAAGAACAGCTCTTATGGGAAAAGTTAGCAGGGGGGGTGGCTAGGTGATGCAGTGAATAGAGCACCAGCACTGGAGTCAGGAGGACCTGAGTTCAAATCCTGCCTCATACACTTAACACTTACCAGTCATGTGATCTTGGGCAAGTCACTTAACCCCAATTGCCCTGGCTTCCCCCCTCCAAAAAAGCAAAAATCAAAAAATTAAATAAAATAGAAAAGTTATCAAGTATTACATCCAAACAGCAACCCTGAGTGAAACAAGACTGGAAAATGAAGGTCACCTTACTGAATTTAGAGGTGGAAAATACATTTTTTATGTAGTGGCCACAGTGATAGGGAGTGTCATGAAGCGAGCTTTGCAATCACAATCAATGTAGTCAATGAGTTTGGACACCTACCAAAAGGAGTGAATGACAGGCTCATGACAATGTCACTGCCACATTTTCAGGAAAGTACCACATCACCATCAGTTGTATGCCCCTACCATGACAAACCCTGATGAGGTCAAAGAAAAAATCCTGGAGACCCTTATCATCAATATGCCAAAAGAAAATAAGTTTATAATTTGGATGACTTTAATACCAGAGTAGGCACAGACTATACTATACTACTATCCCCCACAGTGCCTGGGGGGGATATAACCTGACATGGCAGACATGGCAGGAAATCCTTGGGAGGAAACAGCAATAGCTATGGTTACTTACTACTGAATACTTGTGCATCTCCTGACCTTCTCATCACCTAGACTGTCTTCTGTTTACCTGAATGCAGCAAGACTTTGTAGGTGCACCCTTGCAGCAAACATTGGCATTGAATAGACCATGTCATCCTGAGGAGAAGAGACAGACAAAATGTTAGAGTGACAAAGGTGATGTGTGTTGCAGAATGCTGAATTGGTCATAAATATCCTCTCCAAGTTGAATATTAGCATTCAATAAAAGCAGTGGGTCCCAAGGCAAGATGACTACCAGAAGACTTTATGTCAGCCAGTTAGAGAGCTTCTCTGAATGGGGACAGTTCATTGCTAACTTATAGGAAAAGCTGAACCAACATGTGATTGGCAACAGTGCATCAGAAAAAGAGTGGACAACTTCCAGATATTTGGTGTACAACACTGCATTTACTTATCTGGATTAGAACACTCACAAACATCAAGATTAGTTTGACAAAAATCATAGGGAAATTCAGAAACTGCTAAATGAAAAAATAACTACATTTGTTTACCAGCAGTATGGTTCATCCATTTCTAAGAAGGCAGCATTTAACTCCATCATACAAAATAAAATTCAAGCAAAGCTTAGAAAGATGAAACAGTCTTGGTTCAGTAAGAAGGCAGATGAAATTCAGTTTTATGCTGATAGTAACAATTCAGAGCACTTTTATGATGCCCTAAAGCTATTTATAGGTCAAAGTTGCTTCTCAACTATTCAGTGCTAATGGGGCCACAGTGATTAGTGATCAGTCATCCTGGAGAGATGGACTGAACACTTTCATCATCTTCTCAACAGACCATCATCAATCAAAGCTGTAATCATTTCATACCTCAAGTTGAAGTCAATCCTTCTCCAGCCAAACTTCCAACTGAAGAAGGGGTTTTTGAATGACACTTGCTTCCTCTTATTTGGCAAAGCACTTGGTGATGATTCTATTCCTGCTGATATTTATAGGTCAGGGGATTCACTGCTCATACAAAAGCTAACTGAAATTTTATGGGTTATATGGAAAGAGGAGGTTATCCCTGAGGAGTTCAAGGATGCTTCCATTATCCATCTCTATAAAGTGAAAAGAAATAGATTGTCCTATGACAATCACAAAGGGATCTCTTTCTTAGTCATTACCAGCAAGATTCTTGCCAGAGTCCTTTTTAATAGGCCAATCCTTCACCTGGAAGATGGTCATCTACCAATGAGCCACTGTTGCTTCAGAGTCAAAGAATGGTTGATTTGGTGTTTGCTGCCTGACAACTCCAGAAGAAATGCTAGGAGCAGAACAGAAACATACAACATTCACTGATTTAACCAAGGCTTTTGATACTGACAGTCATGAGAGCTTATGGAAAATAACTGCAAAGTTTGCCCAGAGAAGTTCATCAGTATTGTACATCAGTTTCACAATAACATGCTTGCATGGGTTCTGGATAATGGATCATGCTCTCAATTCTCTGATGCGTGTGCTTATTTTGGTCTTACAACACCAAGAATACACAAGTTTTTCCACCAGCCATTAGTACACAATCCATTCATCGAACCATCATCTGCAGCAAATGGAGAATATTGAATGCTATGGATAAGTTCACCTACCTTGTCAGTATGCTTTCCAGGGATGTACACATAGATGCTGTGGTTGATGCACACATTGCCAGGGCTAGCTCATTGTTTGGGAGGCTCTGAAAGAAAGTATGGGAGAGAAGAGCTATCAAATGCTTCCTAAACTTAAGGTCTACAGAATCATTGTGCTGACCTCATTGTTGTATGCCTGTGAAGCCTGGACAGTACACAAGCACCATGCCAGGAAACTGAATTACTTTCCATTTGAATTTGTTTAGGAAGATTCTGAAGATCACCTTTCAAGATAAGTTATTAGACACTGAGGCCCATTTATGAACTAAACTGCCAAACATTTAGACTCTATTGCAGAGAGTGCAAGTCCAAAGGACTGGCCATATTGTTTGAATGCCAAATCTACATTTGCCTAAAAGACTATTTTACAGATAACTCACACAATACAAGCACTCACATGGTGGTCAGAAGAAGTGATGCAAGTATACTTTCAAGTTCTCTCTGAAAATTTTTGGAATTGATTATGTTAAGGGAGACACTGGAAAAATGGCACGTGCCCATTAAAAAAAGTCATTGCACTCTATGAGTGAAACAGAATGACAGTAGCTCAAAAGAAACATGAGATGTGCAAATTTAGAGACATCTCCACCCCAAATGTTCATATGGACTATTTGTGCCCAACCTGTGGTAGAGCCTTCTGAGCTTGTATCAGGCACAGACACAGGGTACCTTGACCCTAACATAGTATTATCATTTTGGTCCTCTTAGAGAATGAAAGACAACAACCAACTAACCAATCTTAGTCTATTATATTAAGGAAGAAAAAGCAAACAATTTTCTGATTAGACTTTCTTTATGCCTATTTTGATAGAAATATTATTTACTAGCTGTTAACAGTTCAGTCATTTTCAGTCATATCCAACCCTTTGTGACACCCATTCAGCTAAGCTATACCACCTCCTCCTCTCCTGTTAAGATGAAGAAAATATATACTGTCTGTTCTTTAAGACAAAGATGGGTTATTGGCTAACTTTTAGTTTGATTTTCATTTACATTTTTGTCATCCATATATATTAATGGAAAATGCTATTCACATTAAGAGAAAGAACTATGGAGTCTGAATGCAGATCACAGAATACGGTTTTCTCTTTTTTTTCTTTCTTGTGATTTTCCCTTTTGTTCTGATTCTTCTTTCACACCATGACTAATATGGAAGTATGTTTAATATAATTGTACATATATAGCTTATATCAGATTGCATGACATCTTGGGGAGGGGGGAGGGAAGGAAGAGGGAAAATTTGGAACTCAAAATCTTACAAAAGTGCATGTTGAAAACTGAAAATAATTGAATAAAAAGACAACATCCTTTGAGTAAGACTAATTAAAAAAAAACATGAGAAGGAATATGTGGACTGATGTCTAGTAAATTCAGTAGAACCTGGAAAATAAAATACACCATGCTTTCAGTGATGAAAATAATAACTATATTAATGGTAGCTATGTTCAGATTAATATTGAAGAACAGTATTGTTTCCAAAGAATAGATGTTGAAACATACCTCCTTTTTCTTGGCAGACAAAGGGGGGGATGTAGGAACAGAATGTTATAAATGGTGTCATAATGGTCATTTTAAAATTGGTTTTGTTTAACTTTTTCTCTAACGTGAAGGAAGATTCATGGTTGGGAAGAAGGGAGACAATGTGATAGGAACAAAAGGCCTAGATACTTATAATAGACTACATAATATACTGGAAAGATTGCTGGTTTTTGGAGTCAGAGGATGTGGATTTAAATCTTTGCCTTTCTCTTTGCTACCTGTGTGACCTTGACAAATCACTTAACATCAGTAGTTCTCTCTTTCTTCATCTTTGAAATGGAGTGAGGGGGGGAACCTAAGGTCCCTTCCAGTCCTAAACATGTACAGTACTCTTTTTCCAACCATATATCCCATCATCCTCTCTCCTATTCCAGTATCTATAAATGCCATTTCTTATGACCTGCATGGTACAATGGGAAAAAGTCAATGGATTTGAAGTCAGAGGAGAGCAATTCAAATCTTACCTCTATCACTTACCACTTGAGTGACCTTTGGTTTCAGTCTTATTGGCATACTTTGAAGGGGTTGGTCTGTTCTTTTTAGCTCTAAGTCTATGATCCTATGAAATTATGCAAGGGATCATATACAATTGATTCTTCTCTCCCCAACAGTGTCTTCCACATGGTAGGTATTTGTTGAATAAGAGGGGAAGGGGAAGATAGAATGTGGCAAGTGAACTACAAAGTACTTCATGTGAGGCCTGAGAAAGAAGGAAAGATCATTTTTAATAGAAGGACCAAGGAATCCTTCATGGAAGAGGGGCCATGTGAGCTTGGTTGTATTCATACTGTCTATTGCTTCTATCATTCTTTGACCTTTGGAAATGATACTCAGTGTTGTTTTCTTTATACCATTACATGTAATGTTTTGTTATTGTATTTCGAAGTACATAAGGAGTGACCACCTTATCTACCATGAAATTAAATCAGCCTTTTAATTCAGTTGATTTCCTAATGGAGCCAATTTTCCTCCAAGGGAAAAAAGCTGTCTTTATGATCTGCAAAGTAGCAGACCTTCTTTTCTTATTTGGTGAAAATTATCAAAAATCATTCATCAGTCATACCACTGGAACTCTGAAAATTAATATTTTCATTTGGAGATTTTTCATTTGTTCTCTGTGTGGTAAATATTGTGTTGTCACCAGATGTCAATCACATAACACCAGTGGATTTGTAAGATTATAAGATGGGGAGAAAATGAAGGTTAAGCACAGGTCACAATAGAGATTACTTATGGTAATGAATTATATAATTTTTTTCAGACAGATCTGGATTAATGTTCATCCTGGAAAGAGATTACTGTTTGTCCAATTCTGGCCTTAAATATTAAGCAGAACGTTCAGGTTTTCTACATGAAGCTTATGGTGCTAAGCACCTTGTGATTTATTGTGTACAAAGGAGGCAAATGACCCAGTAGGCACCTGCTACAAATGATATGTAGTGAAGTGTTTCAAGAGAGAGGACTTTTGCCATGGAACTATGACTCAGTGTTACAAGGGCTTCTGCCTCATAGTGGGATATTAAAAAGAAGTTCAGCTGGCAAAAATTTAGTAATTGATTACTAAGTGTTACAAGTATTCCCAGAACAGACAGCATTAAGCCAGGTTTTGACTGCCTATTGGTGAATATATCCATCATAATTTCCACAGTTCCTTCCCTAAAAAATATTTTCATACCATAATTTCTTGCATTAGTGAATTCTCCCACAGCAATATGTGTAATATGGGCACCTCTCCTCCTGAGACCTTAATGGGGATAGGGAATATTATGGTTAATTCTATGGAAACTTGTAGTTTATAGAATATAAATGCCTTGGTATGGCCTTTAGTATCTATGCCAGTTGACCTTTTGTAATGGGAATGGGAATTTGAAGATCTTCCCTGCCCCTTAATAGGCTTAGGGGGCAATTTGAAGACCTTTGTTCCTTTGAACCTAAACTCTGCCCCCTGATAGGCTGAATGTAATCACATGGAGCCTGTGGTGGGAAGAGTTTGCTGAAGGGTAGAGGGGAACCACAGGAAGCTGGGAGCCAGAGCTAGCAAGACGGTGGGAGAGAGAGGAGCTCAGGAAAGGAAATAGAGAGGTTTTGAATAAATATTGATCTTGCATTGGTTTGTGGGAAGGCTGAAGGATGGCATGGCTCTTTGTGTTGTTATGGCTTGTTAATTTCTTTACTATTATGTTGGAATTGGCATACTGGTTTGGGGGTTCTGTTTTCTGGTGTCTAAATAAATGTTTCTGTTCTGTCCTCTTTATGAAGAATTTGTTAAATTTTGTGATCAAATGTCATGCAATATTTATAGTCAAGGTCTTTATCATGATTGTGGGCACTGTAAATATGGCACTGGCACTATACTTTTAACATCTGATGATAGCTTTTCTTGAATTCAGAACCTCTTCTTTGGCCAAATGAAACATTTATCCATCCCCACTTATTACATGATCAAGGGATCTCTCATTTTTATTCATGCTATACTTCTTATTTAGAATAAATATCCTATCCCTGGTTGATTTTTATGCCAAGTCATCAAATATTAAAAACCCATAATCTGTTTGTTTGGTTGAAGGGATGCCAGGGATTAATTGAGGTAATTTAGTGTAGCAGAAAGAGTACTGGATTCAAAAGTCAAAAACTTGGATGTAAATCATGGCCATACAACCACCTGCCTGTGTAAACTTGGGCAAGTTACTTGACTTCATTGGCCCTCCAGGATGCACATGTGTAAGATGAGGAGTTTGAATCAGAAAATCTATAAAGCCCCGTCTAGATTGAAATCTATGGTGCAACCTCCATATTTCCTGTATGAGGATCTTGATAGTCAGAGAAGTGAAGTCCTTTGCCCAAAAGTAGTCATGACACTCCCTTCCTTCCTGAACAAGCTTATTTTTCCTAACTATCCCTACCCTTATCCAGGCTTTTAAGTAAAGCGTCCCTCAAATATTTAGACATATTTATTCCAACATAAGAAGAAATTTTCAGTTGATTCCAATTCACCTTTAGAAAAACAGACTCAGAGAGGAAAAATGATTTGTCTAATCAAGATCACACAAGTAGTTCATGCCATTGTCCACCTCTGAACCACCAGCTAGCCATACATACTCCCAGTCATGGATTCTTTCCTGTCTTTGGGGGTTTAAAAATGCATTTTTTAAAACAACTATTTTTAAGCCCACAATCAAATAGTATCATATCATGGAAAGGCCACTGCTCCGAGTCAAGGGAGCTGAATTTTCCTTGCTTTGGTACTAGTTGTACTGTTATCACAACCAAGAAAATCACTTCCCCTCTCCAGGCCACACAGAATCATAAATCTAGAACTGAAAAGGATTTTGGAGGACATAAGATTCAACATAATCATTTTATTAATGGGGACACTGATGGTTGGATAGCTTAAGTGATTTTCCAAAGGTCGCATGTATAATAAGCTTTTCAGGGAGAATTTGAACCCTATTCTTTGATTCCAGAATCAGTGCTCTTTTCTCGATGTCATACTATCTCAAATTCCTCAACTTTAATTGAAGAGGTTAGATTAGGTAACGTATAAGACCCTTTTTGGCTCAACATAGAGAAGTATTTGTGTGTGTATCTTCCATACAAATTTTATTTATGTGTATATATATATATATATATATGTGTGTGTGTGTGTGTATATGTATGTTCCATTCAGAAAATATGCCTTCAGAAAAGCCAGGGGGTCAGCAATCTTAGCAGGAGCAAGGGATAAGAGCTTAGTGGTTGAAGTCTTCATTGCTCCCCAACTTCAGATTCAATCAAAGGCTGGCACTTGGGGACCTAGAGGGGCACATGTGGCCTCAAGGAGGTAGGTTCCCCCACTCCTAGAGAGGAAAATCTCCAATGCACTGGGGAGATCCCCTATTGAGGATTTATGGAAGAGACATGGACAAGAATCACATATATTGAAAAGACATGAATGGGACCACCCACATTTATGGAATTCCAGTTATGGACAAAGCACTATTTCTGGTTTTATGATACAGCCCCTGACTTCAAGGAACTTATAATCTAATTGGAAACTAAGTACCTATGTATTATATGAAAACTAATAGCACAAGTCATTGTTCATAAAATCAGAGCATTTAGAAATGAAGGGGACCTTAGAAATCACCTGGTCAAACACATTACCTTGGCCAAATTGTTTGATCTCTTTAGGTTGTATCTTTCTCATCAGTAAAATGAAATGTTTTGATTCAATGACTTCTAAGGGTTTTTTTTTTTTGTTCTAAATTTGTGATCCTATGAACGCTTTCTTTTTATAGATAAAGAAACTGAGTCCCAGAAAAATTTCAGTGATTTGAACTTACCTGGAGCAAGGAAATCGTTTTGTACTTCCCTATCACTCCTTATCCGATTCACCACAAGGGGTTTTTAACCCTTTACATCCCTCTTTGTGCTTCTTATAGTTGTGCCTCCAGCCACCCTCTCAGTCTCCTCATATCTCACTGAAAAAATTGAGACCATTCACCAAGAGCTCCTTCATTTCTTTTCCTCCTCTTCTCACATCACTCAGATGCTTTCCACCCCGTTCAGCCTTATCTCAAATGAAGAGGCCCTTCTCTTTCCAGGACAAACCACTTTCTTGTACAATGAATGCATTCCACTCCATCATCTCCAACAGAATACCCTTTCTATCAACCCTTCTCTGTCACTTATCTTCATCCTCTCCCTGTCTATTGGATATTGACCTATTGCCTGTCATCTCATCTATATTTTCTTGTCCTCAAAAAAACCCTCACTTCATCCATCCCTACTAGCTGTCATATTATATTTCTCTTCATTTTTGTGACAAAATCTTTTGAAAGGCCATCTACAATTGGTGTTATCAAAGCTTGACTCTCATTTTTTCTTAACTTTGAAGTTTGAATTCTGACCTTAACATTCAACTGAAACTGCTTTCTTCAAAGTTATTAAAGATCTTTTAATTGCCAAATCTAATGGGCTTTCCTTAATCCTTATTCTTCTTGACTTCTCCGTAGCTCTTAATATTGTCAGTCACCTTCTCCTTAATACTTTCTTCTCTGGGTTTTTGTGATAGTTCTCTCCGGTTTCTCCTCCTACCTGTCTGACTCTTCCATCTCTGTGTACTTTGCTGTACCTTCATCCAGATAGTTCTTACTAACTCGTGGTGTCCCCCAGGATTCTATATTGGGCCTTCTTCTCTTATGCATCTATACAATTTTGCTTAGTGATCTTATGTAAGGATTTAGTTATCGTCTTTATGAAGATAATTCTCAGATCTATTTATCTAGCCCATAACCACTTTCTTGACTTCTTTCATTTCCAACTGTTTATTCAATATCTCAAATTGGATGCCACATACATATCTTTAATTCAACATGTCCAAAACTGAACTCATATTTCCCTCAAAACTTTCCCTTCTTTGCAACTTCCCTATCACCATCACGTGTATCATCATTGGCCTAGTCTCACCTAGGATTACAACCTAAGTTTTAGCCTCAATTCCTCACTCTCACTCCCCAAATCTAATCAGCTTCCAAATCTTGATGTTTCTATCATCATAACATCTTCATAACATTCTCCCCTCCATCTCCGACAATGCTACCACACTGGTACAAGCCCTTAACATCTCACATCTGGACTATTGCAGTAGCTAGGATTCAACCCAGGTCTCCTGACTCCAAGTCTCATATTCTTTCTGCCACACCACACTTCGGAGGAGAGAGAGATTCCTATGAGCTGGAGTTGTGGTGAGGTTTCATGAAGGAAGTGGGGTTGAACCTGAGATGGGAGGTTTGATGGGATTAGGATAAGCAGAGAAGAACAAGGAGAGACTTTTATGTATGACTGTTATAAGCATAATTGCAGAAGAAAGAATGTCCATGGCACATTTAAAGACTAAGTCCTTTGGTAAAAGTAGCAAGCTTACAGTGAGTGAGAATATGGAATCATATTGGAGAAGTAGTTCAGCATTGGATTAGAGAGAGCTTCAAATACTGTCTTAAGATGTTTCTTGCTTTATTCTTTAAGAAGTTAAAACAACCTCTCTAAATATATATTATCCTAAAATGTGACTTATTTTAAAGTCCAATTTGTGATTAGGATAAATTTGTGATGGACTAGTAGTAAAGAATATTACTTTTATTAATTTTATGCAAGTATGCATCTTTGGTGGAGAAAAAGATGATTTCTAAAAGTTCCATGGGGCAATAAATATATTTTATTGATCCACAACACTGATTAAAGTAGTGTTAGTGTGTATATCTGAATTATTCTATTGAAATGAAATCATTTCCTAGTAGGGGTTCTAAAATTTCAACCCAAATCCTTTTGACTATATTTTCTCAGCTGTATTTCTGAAATATTAGTTTCCTAATCTGCATCATTCAGTGTTTTATTTTCTAAACTTGATGGAAAGAAATATCTAAAGAGTTATTTTTACATTTTTCAGATATTTTGTATATTTTGCTTCTCCTCAGATATTTGTTCCCACATAAACTTGTACTTAGATGATAACTTTCAAAAGCCATACCATGTGCATCAGAAACTTGGAAGTAAATAAATTGTCAGCAGTGGGACAATGGTGACAAAATAAAACCTGGGCTTCTACCCCTCATGGTTTTTATAAGTAGCTATAAAAATTCAGATATAATTGCTAGTTCATGTAGACTCTGGAATGTGTGCCTATCATCTTTTCGATAGTGAAAAGATGTGTTTAGGAGGTTGGAATCAGGAGCATTAAACTGCATAAATATTTTTGGGGGGGACACACATATGTACGTAGGTGTGTATGTATACACAACCACACACATGTATATAGACACATATATACACACTCACTATACATGTATACCTATATATACATATATATTGTCCCATATTCACTATATACTGTGTGCCAGGTGGGCTTCTGTGAGTCATTATGGTCACTTCTATCCTCTTAAAAAAAAGTGAAAAATAGAAATGAAGCCAGATTTCTGTTATCAGTCTTCTATGGGTTGTAAGATGAACTACTGTTATATTTTTACTGCAACATGCATGGCTGTGACATGGTGTTTAATAGTGTTAAGCTTATTGCATCTTAACTAAACACATCTGAAACAAACGATGACCCTCCCGTCTTTGTGATAGTAAAATGGCTCTCTGATGTGATCCTCTGGACTTGAAGCATTAAGTTAATTTTCCTCTGGATCTCTGAGCTGCATCCTTTCTTCCCCCTGCGGAAACCCTGTGAGGAATACAGCTTTTGACCGAATGACAGAGCGTGGAGGGTGAGATAAGATGCATTAAATTAGAAAATGACAAAAAAGCCTATTTAAATATTTGTCACAATGGCATGTTTAACTCAGGAAGTGAAGGCAAGCCAATGTAGAGACCTAATATTTTGAAGAGAAATTTGGTAAACCACCCAGATCACTTTCACACTTTGAAAAGATAAAATTGAAGGTTTGACATGAACAAATGCAGTTTCTGAATTAGGGATTCTTTTCTTTAATTTTGAATATAATCTCCTTTTGGTTCTTTTATTTTACATGTAGATTTAGTGTTAGAAAGTTCTCCATCTTGTGTCATAATATTATTAGAACAGGCAAGTTTGCAAATGATAACAAACAGTTTTATTTGGGGAAATTAAAAAGATGAGAAGGTGAAAGGAAAGGACACAATTAATCAATTTATATTTCTAAATATTTCCTTTCTTGTTTTTCTTTTCCTTTCGGGGAAATATGTAGTATAGTTGAAAAAAACTTGAAGTTCAGAGTCTTGGACTTGAGTCCTAGCTCTGTCATTTACTAGCAATCTTGACTGCTTTGGTTAAAATACTTAAACTTCTCTTAGTACAGTATAAATCTAAGCTGTCATTTTTAGTATGACATTGTTAACAACTGTAAAAAAATTCTGAAGAATAGTGAAGGTGCAATTTAAATCACAAAATGATGTTTCCAATTAAAGCAGAAAATATATTAAATTTTTGTAAAAGACAGTAAAGTGACACTTTGTTCCTGCATTTTAATCATGCCAACACATTATATGATTCTTTTTTTTTTTAAAGAGAAGGCTGGATAACAACCTGATAGTTATTTTTTTTTTTAATTTGTATTTTACTATGATGGGACATAGCACCAGTCTCTGATGGGGTTAATCTAGCTACATAAATTTCCATGCTGTGTATGATAGTAGTAAAGCTTGTGATCCCTTGATCTTTGATTAGATCTGAGCTAGTAAATATCTTGTGATTAATCAAAATGGGTTGTTCTGCATGTAGTATAAGTCACCTTCACAGATGGGCTAGAGCATCAGAGTTCTTCATGAATATTTGTTCTATTCCATTCCAGACCAGACTTGCTTTCTGTTTGTGTATTTAAATCGGATTTAGTCAGCCAAATGACAGTACTAAGAAGAAATTGTAACTTGAGGCTTTGAATAGTGGGGCAGGAGGTTGAAGGGAAGAAACATTTTTATTATCTTTGAATCTTTTACATAATGTTTCATATGTGAAAATGTAGATTTGTGGACTTCTTAGTCAAATTTAAAATATAGCTCTATCAATACTTTTCTTTTATACTAAACATATTTTTATGGTTAGAGAAAACTTTTTGTAAAACATCTGTGAAGACATGTATTAGTGAAAACAGCAGGTATTTTGCATGTTGAATTGTTCTTATTTTTAGTGGCATAAGCAGCCCTGCTTTAACATCCTTTAAACCCATGACAAGTATTTTTTTTTCTTTCCTTCTCTGATCTAGTCAATTACACTTTGTTAACAGGCTGATTTCTTTTGATAGGCAAAACATTAGGCATCAGAGAATGGAAGCACTGCAAGATATCTGTGGCTTTATCTCCGCAGAGTAACTTTGACCATTCCCACTGAACTGCTCAGTCAATTTATTAAGACAGTCCTTTTGATGTTATTTACAAGTAGACTGATTGAAGTGACAGTAAAGGAAGTATAATGTGGTAGAATAAACTACTGAACTGAAGAGAGTTAGATGTGGGTTCAGTTTTGGCTCTATCACTGCCTGAGTGACCTTGGGCAAGCCCTTAATAGTCCTAAGCAATCAGTCTTCTCATATGTAGTATGGGAAACATGTTCAATTTCCTTAAAGGCCTTTTCTACATCATACTTTCTTTGATTAGCCAATTCTTTCAAAAGTTGTATATGTTAAATAGCTTGGACTCAAGACCCTTGTCATAATTTTCTATTGCCATCTTCCAGTGTAGTGCAGACAAGGCATAGAGAAAAAGAAAGGAGAGAAAGAACATTGGTTTTCAAATGAAGAGGGTATGAGTTCAAATCACTGTTTTTTTGGCTACTTACTATGAACATGACAGTAGAAAAGTCATTTCCCTTCTGCTCATATGCAAAATGAAGGAGTTATTAGATTAAATGACGTTCATAGTGACTTTAACATCAAATCCTAAAGTATAAGTTACTTTTTTTTATCATAATTAACTTCTATTTACATTTGGAAGGATACTAGGCTGGTTAATAAACAATGGTACTTAGTCCCATTGTTTATGATCCCCAAAGTCAATCTTTAAAATATGAGTGAAATTGACATTTACCTTTCACTATGAAACAAATTATTATACACATTATGGATAGTTAAATGCATCCTCTAGGTTCCATATATGTAAGTAACGTTATTGGACCAAATTAATAATATCATAACAACTGGTCAAGAAAATAAAAATCAGGTCAATCAGTCACTGGTCTTGGTCTACATAATGTTAGAACAACAAACATGTTTTAATAAACTGAGACAGCCAGTTTAAATTCTGTTTGTTTGGGTCATAAAAAGCAGTTAGGTAACAGGTTTGAAAGGTTGTCAGGAGTCATATTTTAAATAATTATATTACACCAACAAAATACTGGTTAGGTGAGGCTTACTTATAACATCAGTGTTATTAGACATAGGCAATATCTTTACTAGTAAAACTATAAACTAGTTTTAAAAGCAGAGTGTTTTTTCTAGATACTTATTTTATATAATTTCTAATAAGTGAGTTTTTTAATGAATTGGGAATTTTTTGGAATTACTGGGAAGAGAGGGAGAAAAGGAAAAAAGAAAGGGAAAGATGGGTGGAATGAAGGAAAAGACTAGAAGGAAGGAAGAAAAGAAAAGAAGTATAGAAGAAGGGAAGGGAAGAAAGGAGAGAAAGAAGGATGGGAGGAGGAAAGGCAAGGGAAAATGAAGGAAATAAGCATTCATTAAGCACAATGCTAGGCACTGTGTCAAGTGCTTTTCAAATATTATCTCATTTAATCCTCAAAACAGCCCTTTAAGGCAGGTGCTGTCATCTCTATTTTACAGTTGAGGAAACTGAGACATAGGTTAAGCAACTTGCCCAGTAAAGTTATTTGAAGAATTAAGTTAATTTTAAGTGTCTGAAGACTCAGGTCTTCCTGACTCCAGGACCAGCATTCTATCCACCATGCCACCTAGGACATAATATAATCTTAAAATTAGAGATAGTGAGTTTTCTAAACTCAAAGTATTCACTTTAGATGTTTAAATATATAAATGCAGAAGCATATATTTAGATCTAGAAGCATACTTTGATGTCATTTAATCTAAACACCTCTCATAAATAATAAAATCAAAGTTCAGAGAAATTAAATGAGTTGTCTGAGGTTATACAGGTGTAGCAGCAAGCACCCCAGCATTCCCATGGTGGCTGCCAACACAGGTTCTTAGATCTGCTTTTCTAAAGGAAAGCAACTCAAAATGGGTTAACAATCTTGCTTTAATCAACCAAATATATCGTTTATGTAGTTCAGGGGAAAAAGTCAGCACCCGAAACTTCAGAGTATACAGACAGAAGTTACAAGAAGACAGAGAATCATTTCAATTAGACAGGCCTCCAACTGTCTGACCATTACATACATACATACCTAGTCACAGTTACCAGAGAGGGAAGCATCAACGTCTGTTTTTCAAAGCCAGGGGCCTCTCAACAGCTGCCCAGAGTCTCATCTGGTCAAATCACACAACACTTCTCAAAGTGGGCCCCAAAGCAAAGCCTCATATCAGGGATTATATAGCCTTCTCCTAGCTCAGAGAATGTAACAACCCTATTGACCCACTGCCCAATCACAAAGTATCTCCTGAAAAACAAGCCTCCTGCCATAGGCTCCAGGTGCACTTAAGCCTATCAAAGGGCCTAGGGGCAGGGAAGATCTTAAATTTTCATTCCTATAACAACAGGTTCTAAGTCTCAAGGAGGGGAGTCATGTTCAAATCATTTAACTGCAATGATATTGTTTGATTGATGACCTATCATGGTGGTATGAAGAGGGTAGTGGATATTGTTGAATTGTATAATTGTAAGGAGCCAAGAAATTGTCCAGCTCATCTGTCAGTTTCTAGACATCCCTGCCACATAGGTTGACATGTGATTAATTTGATGTCCTTTGTTTTCTTATTGTTTACATAGGAGACCTGGGGAACCTCCATTGATAAATGGCTTGATTCCTTATTTTGGAGTGAGCTTTCAAATGCTAAAAAACCCTTTCAAAACCATCCACGGTTATCAGAAAAAATATGGAAATATATTTACCTTGCAAATGAATGGTAAGAATTCTTTTCATTAATACCTTCTATACTCATCTTATTTTATCAGTTTTTTAATTATTTCAAATTACTTTAAAGATGTTGTTACTACCATGGTTTCACATACAGAGCTCCTGTTAAAAACAAACTATTGTATTAATTAGAGAATTGCTAAAAAAAAAAGTTGTATATGACTGTAATGAATGACTGTATGAGAAATAATAAGACATCCAAGTCACATGAGCAATAACGTTGAAGATTAAATATTTTTTCTGATACCCATGAACTTGCAAACCTTCAAAAAAGAAATTATGCACCCAAGATAAAGCAACTTAAGCTGTCTCCATGGTTTAAGACACAAAGAATTCAAAAGAAGGTAAAAAAAAGAACAAATCCAGTGAGCTGATGTTCACTGACCCTGAACTCACTCAGTACCCCTCCCTTATTCTCCATACTACCTATAACAAGACTTCACTAGAAGGACATGACATAGACTTCCAACAAAACCCATATCAATATTCTAGTTTCCCTTCCCTCTTTCTAGTACTGTGGAGAACCCCCATGCCAGGCTGTGGAAATTTACCCTGGGTGTGACAGATAACCATGTGAACACAACCTGTCAGGATCAAATGTCTGCCAAGGGCCAAAATCCTTGAGCATCAGTGTTGCAGCATGACAAATTTCTAGCATCAGGCCAAAGAATTAAAGAAGAGAGGGAATGGGGCAGAACACTGTGTGTGTTGGATAGGGGTAGGCGAAGCATATAGAATGCCATTAAGCTTGAAGGAAAAATAATGGAATCCAGTTAGGTCTAATTCTGACCACTCAGAATGCCAGCTGGGGAAAAGACCTAGTCTAGTAACCATAAATTGCCCAGGATGGGAGAAGACTGAGAGGCTTTGAGTCTTAACACCTAAAGAAATCACAATGCGGGGAAGGAGTCAGAAAGAGAGTAATAGGAAAATTAAGGTGGGTAAGGGGGAGACTGAAATTACCAAGGATTTTGAGAAGAAAGCACAAAGACCTTGAATATAAACATAAATCAAGAGGAAAAGAAGAAAAACAGTAACAGAAGGAAATATGATCTCCAGTACGAGTGAGTCCTGGCATCTATGAATAAATACTGTAAAACAAAGCCAAAGGATACAGTGCTTGATTAGACAGAGTATTCCATGGAATTTGAGAAGAATGGGGAACCATAATGCATTGTTTTTGAGTGGTTCAAAAGAGAAATGAGAATTATGAGAGTAGAATTTATGTCCTGCAACAGCCAAAATAATAAACAATAGAAAAAATTGGAATATGCAATGAAATAAAAGACAGAATAATAGTAATGCATATACACAAAAAAGGGTTATCTAGAAGAAGAGAAGAAAAAATGGTAAAAGAAAATATGCTCACTTTGTAGGCAAAGCATACTGATCTCAAAGACAGGATGCATGGAAGTAAGCTAAGGAAAATTTGTCCCTCAGAAGAACAATCAGAACATATTTTGTGTAGTTATATTCTAATAAAACTGAGACCACAGAAGAAATAGAGGAATACCTTCAAAAATACAAAATAAGACCACATAGAGATCTTAAATAACCCACATCTCAGAAAAGGAAATAGATTCAGCTATAAAGGAGCTACCAAAGAAAAATCTTTAGGTCCTGATGAGAATTCTATCAGACTTTCAAAGTTTAGTGCCCATACTTCATAAATTATTCTCAAATATTAAGAAGGAACTACCCTACCAGAATCTCTTATGAGACAAATATAGCATCAATACCTAAACCAGGAAAATATAAAACACAGAACAAAAACTGTAGGCCAAAGAAACACAAAACAAAACTGAAGGCCAATATCATTAATGATTATCAATTCCAAAATTTTAACAAAATCTTAGCAAGCAGACTATCATGATTTATTATAGAAATCACTCATTAGGATCATATGGGATTTATACCAGGGATTCAAAGATAGTTCAACATGAGGAAAATAATAAACATAATTAATCATATTAAAAACCAAAACATCTGAAATCACATGATCATTTCTGTAGATGCAGAAAAATCCTTTGACAAAATGTAATACTCTTTTATGCTAAAATCCTTATGAAGTTTAGACATAAAAGGACCTTTTTTAATATCAAAGAAAGCAAACATCTAAAATTAAAAAAAATTAAACTTCATAAATATTGCAATTACCCTAGAACTTTTTCCAGTATATACAGGAGTGAAAAAAGAATGTTCATTCTACCTACTATTATTTAACATAGTTCTGGAAATGCTAGCAACAGTAGTAAGTCAAAGAAAGGAATTAAAGAATAAAGATAAATAAGGAAGATATAAAACTATCCCTGCTTGCTGACAATATTATGGCTTACTTAGAAACTCCTAGGGAATCAGCAGGCTTACTAATTGAGACAATTAGTAGCTTAAGCAAAGTTACGGGAAAGCTACAAAATATATTTTCAAAAATCAACAAGATTTCTATATAATAACAACAAAAGAAGCAATAATAGCAAGGAAATCCCATTCCAAATAACTAAAAAATTAATAAAAATATGTGGGGATTGATCTCCCAAAGCATACAAAAAGCCTCATAGGTTCAAGTACAATGTGCTCCTTAAGGAAATAAAGAATAATTAAAATAGTTGGAGGAAAATTCAATGCTCAATGCTAGACCATGCCAATATAATAAAAATGACAGTATTTCCAGAATTAATTTATATTTTTGATGCTATACTTCATCAAATTACCAACGGGATAATTTACAGGACTTGATGAAATAATATAATCCATTTGGAAAAACAAAAGATGTAGAAAATGAAGAGAAATTATGAAAAAAAGTAAGGACAAACAGGGTAGCTAGATTGCACAGTGGGAAGAGTGATGGGTCTGGAATCAGGAAGACTCATCTTCTTCACTCTAAATCCAGTCCCAGACATTTACTGGCTGTGTGGCTTTAGACAAGTATATCACTAACATGATAACCACAGAAGCTGCTATGAATATGCAGGTGTGTTTCCAGGTTTGATTCACAAGACATAGCAGACTTGCTTCTTTGAAGACAAAACCAAGAGATTTATTCATGTAACAGAATGCCAAATCCACCATGGTAATAAAGAAGTTGATACACATTACCAATACAGGGAGCACTGCTATCCCCAAGCCTCCCCTCTGTCAGGCCTCTTGACAAACAAGCTCCCTTAAGCGAAATGCCCCCTCTCACCCCAGCTAGCTGTTCTGCCTCTCTCTGCCTCCTCTCTCTCTTAGCTCCACCTCACTCTCTCCTCCTGCTCCCCCTTTCCTGTTCTGTGCTCATGCTCTGTTAGTTAAACTCCTCCCACAATGAGCTCCATGTGACTCAGCTGTGGAGTGGGCCAGAGCACAAACCAGGTCACATGGGCCTATTAAGGGCCAGGGAAGATCTTCAAATTCCCTTAACGTTACAATAGGTCTCAACCCTATTTGTCTAGTTTCCTTATTTGTAAAATGAGCTGGAAAAAGAAATGGCAGAGCACTATAATATCTTTACCAAAGTAATCCCAATTGGGGTCATGATGTGACTGAACAACAGAAAGGGACAAAGAGGGAATAGTACTTCCAGATGCCAAGTAATAAAAAGCAGCAGTCATTGAAACCTTCTGGTATTGATTGTAGAGCAGGTAAATCAGTGAAACAGACTAGAAAAGGGATATTCAAAAACAACAATAGCCCAGTGTCTGATAAAGTAGATAACAAATTTTCCAGGGGAAAATGCCCAATTTGATTTAAAAAAACTGTTGGGAAGACTGGAATACAGTATAGCAGAAATTAGACTCAGACTAACATCTTACAGAATATCCCATAATACATTCTAAATGAATATGCAAACTAAATATTAAAGCATATAAAAAAGAAAAGAGATAATATGCTATTCAAGGATATAGATAGGCAATTTATTCTTATCCCCCCAAAAAAGATAGAGGCATAAACAAAATGTAAAAATGCATAATTCTCATTGCTTGAAACTTGAAAAGCTTCTGCATAGACAGAATCAAAGCATCTAAAATAAGAAGTGAAGTGGTCAAATAGGAAAACAGATTTTTTATCAAATTTTCTCTGGTATTCAATATATAAAAATAATTAATAAATATATGGAACATCAGTAGCCAATCCCTAGTAGGTATATGATCAAAGAAGATGAGCAAACAGTTCTCAAAAAAACCCTACAAAATATTCACAACCACATGAAAACAAATTCTCCAAATCATTAATAATAAGAGAAATACAAATCAAGATAAACTTGGGGTTACAATTGGCAAAGATAACCAAAAAATGGTAACAGTCAATTTGAAAAGTAGTTTGGAATTATACAAATAAAGTGACTAGAATGTCCATTCTTTTGCTTGGCTAATGAAACAATCAATAAGAAGAAACTTCCCATATAGTCAAAAATATTTTAACAATATTTTTTTTGTGATTGGTAAGAACTGGAAACAGAGTTAGATGCCTAGCAGTTCAGGGATGGCTAAACAAATATGGTATATGAATATAATAGAATACTACTGTGCTGTAAGAAATGATGTGTGTGATAAATACAGAGAACCATGGAATAATCTACACATGAGCTGATGTGATGTGAAGTAAGCAGGGCCAAGTGTTTTTAATAGGAATGGATGTTGTACTTTGTCAAAAGCCTTTTCTGCATCTATTGAGATAATCATGTGGTTTCTGTTAGTTTTATTGTTGATATGATCAATTATACTGATGGTTTTCCTAATATTAAACCATCCTTGCATTCCTGGAATAAATCCTACTTGATCAAAGTGTATTATTCTAGAGATAAGTTGCTGTTGCCTTTTTGCTAACATTTTATTTAAAATTTTTGCATCTATATTCATGAGGGAGATTGGTCTATAATTTTCTTTCTCTGTTCTATCTCTTCCTGATTTATGTATCAGTACCATATTTGTGCCATAAAAAGAACTTGGTAGGACTCCTTCTTCACTAATTTTCCCAAATAGTTTGTAGGGAATTGGAATCAATTGTTCTTTAAATGTTTGATAGAATTTACTAGTAAATCCATCTGGCCCTAGAGATTTTTTCCTAGGGAGGTGACTGATGGCTTGTTCAATTTCTTTTTCTGAGATGGGATTATTTAAGTAATTTACTTCCTCTTCAGTTAATCTGGGCAACTTGTATTTTTATAAATATTCATCCATCTCCCTAAGATAGTCAAATTCCTGTGCATACAATTGGGAAAAATAATTCCTAATTATTGTCTTGATTTCCTCTTCATTGGAGGTAGATTCACCCGTTTCATTTTTAATACTCATAATTTGGTTTTCTTTCTTTTTTTTATCATATTGACTAAGGGTCTTTCAAATTTATTGTTTTTTTTTTTCATAAAACCAGCTCTTCGTTTTATTTATTACTTCAATAACTTTCTTAATTTCAATTTTATAAATTTCTCCTTTGGTTTTCAATATTTCTAACTTAGTATTTAATTGGGGATTTTGAATTTGTTCTTTTTCTAGGTTTTTCAATTGCATACCCAATTCATTGACCTCCTTTTTCTCTAATTTAATCATGTATGCACTCAGGGAGATAAAACTTCCCCTAAGAATTGCCTTTAATGCATCCCAGAGATTTTGGTATGTTGTCTCATTATTATCATTCTCTTGAATGAAATTACTGATTGTTTCTATAATTTCTTGTTTGACCCACTCATTCTTTAGGATTAAATTGTTTGGTTTCCAATTAGTTTTTAGTCTATCTTTCCATGGCCCTTTATTGCTTATAATTTTTATTGCATCATGATCTGAGAAGGATGCATTTAATATTTCTCCCTTTCTCCACAGAATTGTGAGATTTTATGCCCTTAGAACATGTTTTATTTTTGAGTGTATGCCATGAAGCACTGAGAAGAAAGAATGTTCCTTTTTATCCCCATTCAGTTTTCTCCAGAGATCTATCATATCTAGCCTCTCTAAAATTCTATTTGCCTCCTTAACTTCTTTCTTGTTTATTTTGAGCTTAGATTTATCAAGTTCAGAAAGGGGGCAATTAAGGTCCCCCACTACTATAGTTTTGCTATCTATTTCTTCCTCTAATTCCTTTAACTTCTTCTCTAGGAATATGGATACTATACCACATGGTGCATATATGTTAAGTAATGATATTGCTTCATTCTCAATGATGCCTTTTAGCAGGATATAGTTTCCTTCCTTATCTCTTTTAATTAGATCTATTTTTGCTTTTGTTTTATCTGAGATAAGGATTGCTACCCCTGATTTTTTTTTTTTACTTTAGCTGAGGCATGATATAGTCTACTCCAGCCTTTTACCTTTACCCTGTTGGTATCCCTTTGTTTCAAATGTGTTTCTTGTAGACAGCATATTGTAGCATTATGGTTTTTAATCCATTCTGCTATCTGCCTCTGTTTTATGGGAGAGTTCATCCCATTCACATTCACAGTAATGATGACTATCTGTCCCTTCCCCTCCATCCTATTCCCTCCTTGCTTATGGTTTTGTTTCTTCCTTCTCCCTTCCCCTCCTTGAGGGTTTTCCTTTTGACCACCACCTCCCTCAGTGTTCCCTCCTCTGACCCCCCTTTCTTTACCTACCCTCTCCCCTTACTACTATTTCTCTCCTCTCTGATCCCCCCTTTTTATCCTTCCCTTACCCTCCTATTGCCAATAGGACACCATAGATTTTTTTTTAAGCAATCGGGGTAACTTGCTCAAGGTTACATGGCCAGTTATTTCTGGGTGGGTGCTAAGTGTCTGAGCCCGGGATTCGATCTCCAGGTCATCCTGACACTGGAGCTTTTTTCATCATGGCTTTCTGGGAGACCAATAATTCTCTCTCCTGGATCTGTTCTCTAGGTCAGTTGTTTTTCCAGTGAGATATTTAACACTTTCTTCCAATTTTTCAATCTTCATGTTTTGTTTGATTGACTCTTGGAGCATCATAAAGACCTGAGCTTCAATTTGACTGATTCTATGTTTTAGTGAATTATTCTCTTCGGTTAGTTTTTGAAGGTCCTTTTTTAGGGAGGCATTTTCTCCAATTACTTCACTAATTTTACTTCTTAAGGATTTGTTTTCTTCAGTGAAACTTTTTTCCAGTTTGGTCACGGTAGATTTAAATTTGTCTTCTGCCTGCCTAATAAGGCCTTTAAAATATTTCTTGAGCTCCTCCAAGAGGGCTTTTTGGACTTGAGAGCAGTTCATATTTCCTTCTGTGGTCTCAGGTGTGAGTATAGAGTCCATGTTGTCCTCTCTATTTGGTTGTTTTTGCTCGCTGTAATAAGCTCTCATCGATTTACTTGTCTTTACCTTCTCCTCAGCTTCCTTCCTTCCCATTGTAACGTCCTATTTCCTAATTTCTCAGACTGGGAGCTAGGTGCCTGGTTTTTGGCTTTGTGTGCTGTAACCTCTGGGTGTGTAGGTTGAGGCCTAGGCAAGGCCTCTCAGTGTTTCTATTAAGTTATGCTGATGCTCACAGAGTACTCTGTGGAGAAGGGGTGGTCTGGCCACTCCAGATTTCTGCCTCTATGCCCCTGGGCTACTGCTCAGGCAGGCTTTTGCTGGTCAGGTGAGGTAGGGCTTGTTGGCACCCCTACCCCTCTTCTTTTCAGACTTCTTGCTGCCTCAGTTACACCCCCTCTCAATGACTCCCAAGCCCGAGGCTATTTCCACTGTCTCAGGATTTCACTCTGGGTGGGTTTTCTAGGTCAGGGATGGGGAATCAGAGCAGCCAGAGTTCACTTTGTCATCCTAGGCTCTGAAAAGTCAGGCAAACAGTTTCAAAACTTCCAGGCTGGGGGCTGATAGCCCCAGAAGAGGCTGCTGTTTCTGCTGGGGACCCGAAGCCCTCTCTTACCTGGCTCCAGTGAATCCTCCCAACCCTTGGTGAGATGCTGGTGAGATGGCTGCGAATCGCCCTTGGGGTGGGTGAGTCCACTGGATGGGGCTCCTTCTGTCTCTGCTGTAGTCTGCTCTCTCATGTGAGCTGCTGCATCCCCCAAATGTTCTGTGCTCCCCCTGCGCAGACCCACGTGGGTACTTTCCTGTGCAGGATTCTGCCATGCTCTGTCTCCCAGTGGATTCTGAAACTCCCAAATCCATTCAGATTCACTTTAAAAGTTTAGTGACAGGATTCATGAAGGAGCTTAGAAAAGTTCCTACTTCTGTTCCACCATCTTGGCTCCACTCCCCCCCCCTTTTTCTTTTTTCAGTCCAATATAGGAAAGATGTTGGGAGGGGGCATTTAGTTGATTTATATCATCTCTACATACTCACATACTATTAGACTAATATTGCTAAAACTGAAAAAAATACTTTTTGAATTTTTTTAAGATTCATATCCCCATCTTGCCCGGGCTATACATATAGGAGCTACTCATAGACCCAGTTCCACTACTCATCTACACAGGAGATTTGACTCATTCTGTTTCCAACAAGGGTTTGTTTGCTCCTCCTTAGACAACTTTGTAATCTTCCCCTCTTGGGGGCTCACCATATTAATGCTAAGTTTGGCTAAGGTACTCATTGGACATTTCTTATCAATGCTTAGAACCCCACAACTCAAGAGATCCTCAATCTCTGGCTTTCTGTGAAACCAGAATTACAAGTATATGCCACCACATTGATGCTGTTTGATATCTTATACTCTACTCAAACTAAGAAGAAAATAATGCATGAAACATATGCCAGGACAAGGATGAAGAGCAATAGAAATCTGTACCTGTCACTTGGCTTTTGGGTTAAAGCCCAAGAAAATGACTCATTCCTCTGCAAGCTGCACTCCACATATTCTTTACCATATTCCAGAAATTTCTTCATCCTGGAATTCATACATTGGTAGCACCTTCCACCCCGGTGGCCTCTCCTTCACTGGATGTCTTTTCCTAGAACCTCCATGTAAGGAGAGGGCCCAGGTCATCCAGGCAGTCCAGCCTACGCTGTGGAATTTCTCTACCATGTTCTCATGCATCTTTGTTCTCACTTCATTCTCTCCCTCTCTTTTCAGTTTTCTTTATGTGTTTTCTTCTCCCCATTGGAATGTAAATTCCTTGAGGGCAGAGCCATTCTCTTTTTTTCTACTTGTATTTGTGTTTCTCGCACTTGGCACAGTTCCTAGCAATAGTAAAGACTAAACAAATACTTATTGGCTGACTGACTTGGCACTCAGTGATTAATTAGGAATCATATTCCAGAAAACTCCTCTCAATGAATTTTTTTCTTATTGGAAAATGCCCATAAATTTTTCAAGAAATCAATTTGACCAACTTTTAACCTTAAGACCTTCGAGTAATCTACATTGGAATCAGACTGAAAAGAAAATATCCTTGATCCAAATAATAACAGTGTCAAAAAACAGAAGTTTCTCAACATTTCATATTGGAATTGTTTTGCTTGTACTGATAATGAAAACTGAATCAATAATGTTTATTGTTCTCATTTCTGCTCCTCAAACTGGAATTTTGGCTAGAATGACTACTCCTCAGATATACAGAAAGAAACAGTCTTTATTATTGTTATTATTTTAAAGATCATGCCCAGGCTAAAAGTGTTGGTGAGTACTCACAACATATATGGCAAGGTCACTACCTTACACGTATACTCACCAGATCTTGGCTATCTATTACTAGTTAGAGTGGTTGATGTACAGATATGATGTATCCAAGGATAGGTTTGAGTATGCATTATTTGAAATACAGTTAACAAATCTATATGGGGCCTAGAGGATGCAAAGCAAACTGTCCCTAATTAGGCCCTTCCTAAGGAAACCATTCCCAGAGAGTGATGATTCCCAGTCCCAAACTTCATCACTATAAGGAAGAATATGAAGAGATATATGTGGAAGTTCAAAAACCTCAGTGAGCTCAGAGGCACAAATAGGGTGGACTGGGAAGGTTAAATGATTTGTTGTTAGTGTGTTTCACAGAGTACCTGAAAAAAGCTTTCTTTTGGCTTCTAGGAGCAAGAAAGAAGCTGCCTTCTCTTAGTTCTAAGAAGAGGGACAATTGTTTAAAATAAAACTCTGTCAAGGTGTGTTTTTCAAAAGGCTGATCACACTAAAGATTGGGATAGGATTCTGGACATGTTCTATCTCTACCAGAAGCTACTTTGCTGCTCCTTAGGCATCCAGGTGGCCACTTGCCTTCATACCAATTGCTTACTATATTGATTAAAGACAGTGCAGACATCTGATCAGTTAAACCCACTGCAGTTCAGAATTTATGAATTTGAGAAATACACCAGTGTTAGCTTCCCTGTAGCAGAAATTACAGGTGCTTACTACCACACCCAGTGGGATATTTTGTTTAAAAAAGAATATGGATTATTATGAAGTAACAAGAATCTTAAAAGGCATTACTAGCTTTGGCATCCCCATCCCATTTCTCTTTTAATGTAGACCATGCAGTTTTCTAAGCATTTTAGGAAGACATAAGGCTCTATGCCTGCCCTTGCATATGAGAAGAGGAAGTGGCAGTTCCCAAATCCTTTCTGGAAGACTATCAGGTGACTTCTATGTTTCAATAGGGTTTCTTAATGGTGCCTGGTAGTACACTGAGTCAAGATTATTCTGACTGTGAATGTAAAAGAAATTTTCTATAGCTAGGAAAATCTAACAACACAGGTCATCAAATTGTTGACAAACAAAAGTAAAGCAAAATCCAGAAGCATTTGATTACCTCAAGTTAATATATAGATGGTTGCAATGCATGAGTCGGCCATATTCTATGTTAACTGAGCTTCTGCTTACACAATGACAATACTAGTCAACTGTTTTTTTAATGACCAAAATTTTTGTTTGTCATCAAGTAGATAAAGCAACTGAATAAATGATTTTTTCTTTTCATCCAGTTGTTACAGCATTGTATTGACACATTCTTAATGAAATAAAGAGAAAATCATGAATGTTAGCCTTCTTTTGTTTACCTTGAAAAAAAGCAATAACAAAAAGTCTCACTTGGTTTTTAGTGTCATAATCTCAAATACTGAGACTCATGCTGAATTTTGTGCTATCTTAGTGATGTGATGGGAATAGTGTTTTGCATGTAGCTGACAGTACTTTCATGATTGTATGTGTACTACTTCCCTACTCTCTTAATACCATTTATGAATACAGGTGCTGTCAAAATTTTATATTAATATATGTTGTCCTAGTGATCAATTTGCAAAGTAGTTCATTTGGAAAATTTGAAATGATGAGCAGAGTTTCTGTCCTTGTCCCCATGATTTCTCCAGTTGTACTTTTTCATGTGATGAGCAAATGATTGTCATCCAAAAAAGTCACAAGGGACACGGATGTCATCTTAATAAAGAAATTAAAAGGCACATCTTTCCATGAGAAACAATGTAAATTTCTGACCTGTCGTAGAAAATAGTTCTCTAATTGGTTTTGTGTGGTGGTGCAGCAGAATCGTTTTCCCTAAACGTCACACCAGCGAAGCAGTACTGTACATCATTGTCAACAGTTCAGTGAAATCTTCCTAATAAGAGGATGATTATATAAATGTGATAGTCTCCAAGAGAAAAAAAAGTCATCTCTTGATTTCTCATATTCACTTAATGAACATTTTCCTTGGGAATAAGAAATGCATTGAAGACTCAGCTGAGCAAGGATTTTAAGAAATTTTATTAAAAGCCTCTTTTCATTGATTTTTTGTGTGACTTCATAAACTTTTAAAATTGGAGTATTATGAAAAAATATGTGAAAAACATGGAACAATCAATGATTCATCATCACTCTAAAATTTAAAAAATGACTGGCCTATTAAATAAAGAGAACTTTTTTCTTTTTGTAGTTAAGTTAAAATTTTAAGTATTTTATGCAAGTCATAACCAGTTTTTTTTTCAAATGAGATATCTATCTTTAAACTTAGATGATGAACTAGAGTCTTACATTAAGTTCATATAAATTTTTAAGAGCATGCATCATTAGATACCACATAATTTTTTAAAAATCACAATTAATGTTGTCAAAATAATTTTGGCAGTCATTGTTTTCATTCAATATGAATATTTTAATATGTTACAAGAAAAAAACTTTTTAAAGAACTTTCTTGAGCATCCTCATTTATTATTATTATCTCATCTTTTTAATTAGGGTTCAGATTAAAAGCAGTCTTCAGGCAAGTCACTATCTTTAATATTGCTATTATATTCAGTATTCTACAGAATGTTGCACAGATGGATGAAATAAATTTTTTTAATCAAATAAAAGTAATTAGGACATAACCTCTTCCTTTCTAAGCTTACTGAACTCATTCTTGTTCCAACTCTCAAAGAAGACAGGGCAATTAGACTAATGTCTATTTCATCTTGTTTGCCTCAGCTGGGTTCCTCTACTTAGAAAATATTTTGTTCCATGGAACTTGGGTATTACACTATTGTAGATGGACGTATCTATTAAAATGCTATCTGCAAATTTTTATGAATGAGCACTATGTCCACGCTCTTGTTGGCAGCAGTTCAGTCCATCATAAAGATCCAGTTCCAGCACAGTTTATTAGCTGAGTTGTCCAGGATGTTTTGAGTGCTGTATGTGTGGTATGGTAATGCCTATTGTTGCCTGTTGGTCCATGAATGATAGTGAGCTTTTGATATATAATTTTAGACATCAGATGATGCCTTGCTAGGTATTTTGTAGGTGCTAATTTTTTTTACAACCTACAGTGATAGGTTGTACTGTCTCCTTTGTTTCTTTGCATGATCTACGTTATTTACCAAGTAGGATCTTGTTAAAGATGAGTCTTCTGTAATTTTTGGTGGTAATAATCTCATCCTGAATTGCTATCATAGACCCCTTTATTTCCAAAATAAACCCATAAGTCTCATCCAGTCTTTGTCAGTATATTGTTGATTAAGTCCATGTGGATGTAGCAGCAAGCACCCATTATACCCAGGGTGGCTGCCAATACAGGTTCTTAGATCTGCTTTTCTAAAGGAAAGCAACTCAAAATGGGTTAACAATCTTACTTTAATCAATCAAACATATAATTTACCTAGTTCAGGGGAAAAAGTAAGCACCCCAAACTTCAGAATATACAGAGGTTACAAGCAAAAGTTACAAGAAGACAGAGAAACAGATCAAGCAGACAGGCTTCCAACTGTCCAACCATTACATCCATACCTAGTCATAGTTACCAGAGAGGGAAGCATCAACATCTGGGTTTTTCAAAGCCAGGGGTTTCGACGGCTGCCCAGAGTTTCATCTGGTCAAATCACACAACACTTCTCAAAGTGAGCTCCAAAACAAAGCCTCACATCAGGGTTGATACAGCCTTCTCCTGGTTCAGAGAATGTAACAACCCTCTTGACCCATTGCCCAATCTCAGAGCACCAAGCCTCCTGACACAGGCTCCAGGTATACTTAAGCCTATCAAAGGGCCTAGGGGCAGGAAAGATCTTAAATTCCCATTCCCATAACAGTGGACAACACCCAACCAGGGCTTTTTAATGACACTTTTATATCATAATCATTTCATAGTTTCTTATTCCAAGAGTATTTTTATAGTTTTGTAAACCTGCCTGTTATTTGCTCAGAGAATATCTGTTAGTTATCTTACTTCTCTTTAAAATGAAAGTGTTCATCTTTCTCAAGGTATCTTATGGTGATGGAACCTGTGTTTCCCTATTTCCCTAATATTGCATAGGTTTTTGTTAGCATATTTTCCAAACTATCATGGTCCATTTTATAGTTATGAAGAAGAACACTAACATGGCTGTTATATAGGTATAAATTGTTTTAAATGTGTTCTTTGCTTTAGTTTGTTTATTCTATCCTGATTTCAGAATGCCATTTAAAACTCTAAACAAATTCAGCCAGACTTATACTTTGTATCTTTATGCTCATTATATCCTTTGCATGGTAAAGAGCAAAGCATCTGTAGGTATTAACTTGATCTTTTCAATCAATGTGATCCTCTGGGTTTAAGCTTGAAACCTTCATTCACTATATTTCCTTGTTAAGTACATTGACAATCTTATTTATATCCAGTTTAAGTAACATTTTGGTATCATTGAAGAAAGATTGCGCATGAAGGAGCTATTGATTTGTTTTTGGTGGACACATATAATTTGTTTTCTATATATATCAAGTAGCCAATAAGATGTTTGGTTTGTTTCCTTCCTTAATTTGAAAGTCACACTTCTATTCAAGAGAAATAAAAATTAATTTAAACCAAGTTAGAACCATAACATCTCTGAAAAAATGTTGTTTTATATCCATTGTTCTGGATTTTAATTTGTTGGTGCTATATTTTAAATGGAAAGCAGTTTTCCATGTAGCCATCAACCATTAACATTCTCATTATTCTTGGGTCTATTTAATAGATATACAATACATAAGTAACCTATTGATGTAAAACTGAATTAGTGGATTTACAATAATTGACAAAGGCCACATTCCTATCACTGTGCTTTATAGGAAGCTTGTTGAGTAATTACCAATTTGATATTCAGTTGCTCTTTAAAACGCTGTGGTTGTAAAAGGCTATATCCTTTCACCTCATCAACCAAAACATTTTTTTCTTACATTTATAGATTTTTCTTTTCAAGATGCAAGCTGCATAAAGCATATAAATATTTAATTGGACTATATTGGGAGGGGTCATTGGTGCTTTGATCCTTTGGTAATAGATATGTGATATATTTTGTTAAAAAGGCATGTTGCTGCCCTGACTAGTTTCAATACAACTAGGTTCCCCTCCCAGGATAAGTTTCTTAATTATCATCATGCTGCTAACTCAAGCCTTGATTGATCTTAATCTCTCTCAGTCTCCTTTCCCATCTGATTGGATGGTTTAAGAGTGAGTATCAGACTCTTCTTAATGCCTTCCTTTATAAAGGGCAGAAAATGGATTCTCATCTCCCTCCATTTTATATCTGCTGCCCTGCCTTATTTCAACTCCAAGGAACATGATGTCCCTGTTCTAGGTACTTCCTGTTGTCTCCCCTTTCTTTTTGGAGAGGAGAAGGAAGGGCAATTGGGGTTGTGACTTGCCCAAGGTCACACAGCTAGTAATTGTTAAGTGACTTGCCTAAGGTCACACAGCTAGTAATTGTTAAGTGTCTGGGGCTGGATTTGAACTCAGGTCCTCCTGACTCCAGGGCAGGTGCTCTATTCAATGCATCACCTAGCTTCCCCGAGTGTCTCCCCTTTCTTAGGCTTCCTGCTTACTTTTGTGTGCTGTCTCCCCCCATTAAATTGTAAGATCCTTGAGGGCAAGGAATATCTTTCTTTCTCTTAATTGTATCCCCAGTGCTTAGCACAGTGCCTGGCACATGTAGTAGACATTTAACAAATGTTTATTGAACTAAAGAAAGGTAAGATCAATTTCTTTTTCATGTGATCAACAAAATGGAAGACTAGACATTTTCTCCACTCCCAACCAACTCTCAAAAAACACCTAAAAGAGAAATCATGCACCAAAAGTAGAAATATTACAACAACCTCCAAAGGCCAAGAAACCAAAAGATCTAACAATACAATAACTTTATGAATTAACAGTGTAAAATGTTAATCCCAATTGCTCACTTAACACACTTCCCACAAGACTTCCCTACCTGCTTTTATTTTGGTATTGCATCAGTTTTCCTATTCTTGTCACCTGTACTGGAATGTGACATCCCTACTGTTACAACAACATTCTGTTGCAACAAGCATAGGACCTCAACTCTGCCCACCAACTTTCAGAAGAGATCAGAGGGTAATAGGGAGGGAAGCCCTAAGGTCAGGGAATGCCAAGGACATAGAAACTCAACCCCACACACTCATTCCTTCCTCCATGGGACTTTCAAAAAGTAGAAGACTCAATTGTTCTCTTCCTTCTGCTCACTTCATTGAATTAGTTCATGGAAATCTTCCCAGTTTCCTTTGAAACTGTTTTACTTTAAGATTTTTGAACTGCTTTAAAACCTTATTTTCCTGATATGACACAATAAGTAAATTAATTGAGGTAATGTTTTAATTTTTGTTATATTGGATGGACCTACCCATGAGAAATGAACATGTATCCCATTATTTCGATGTCTTTATTCTTTCAAAGAATATCTTACAGTTGAATTCATACAGATTCTGTCTTTATCTTGGTTCATAAGCTCCCACATTTTTATAGCTTCAATTATTTTAATAGATCTCTATTTCTTTCTGATGGGTTTTGTTAGCAATATATAAGAATGCTTATGATTTTTGAGCATTTATTTTATATCATACAAATTTGTAGATGTCTTTAATTATTTCACTTAACTTTTCAATTGATTCTTTAGAGTTTTCTAAGTAAATCATCATATCATCAGCAAAAAAAATACTATAATATTGTTTCCTCTTTGCCTGTGCTTATTTCCTTGATTTCTTTTCTTATCTTTTTGCTATGGCTAGCATATCCATAACTATGGTGAATAGTGGTGATCATGGGCATCCTTGCTTTATCCCTCATCTTATTGGAAAGACCACTAACTTTTCTCCAATACATACAATGTTTGTTATTGGTTTTAGGTAGGTATTATTTAGTATATTAAGGAAAAATGCATTTATTTTTATGCATTCATGCCTTTTTTAACAGAATATCTCTTGGAAATTGTGGAAAGCCTTTTCTAAATCTGTTGATAGAATCATGTGGATTTTGTTCATTGTATTATTAGCCTGGTTAATTTTACATATAGAATTCCTCAAGCTGAGCCATCCCTGACTTCTTGGTATTACTCCAACACATTAGTATTTTATAATCTTTCGAATTATGTTAATTTAATGAATTTGATAATATTTTCCTTAAATATATGTATCAACATTCATTAGGGACATTGGTCTATAGCTTTTTTTCTCTGGTTTGTCTCCTCAGGTTAGATTCAAGACTATATTGTATCATAGAAGAAAATTAGAAAGATACCTTTTTCTTTTTATTGTGAACAATTTATAAAATATTGGAATTAATTGTTCTCTGAATACTTGATAGAATTTGCTTTGTAAATCCATATGATTGGATACTTTTTTTTCAGAGTTGATTTATGGCCAGTTCAATTTCTTTTGCTTGTAATGATTTATTTAAATATTGTATTTTTTTTCTATTTGTTAAGCTAGGTATTGTATATGTTTATAAATATTTATACATTTCCTCTAAGATCAATTTTAGTATGTCCTTGAGCAAAATAGTTCCTGATAGTTTCCTTCATTTATTTTTCAATTATTGTGAATTACTCTTTTTTTTACTTTTGATACAACTTATTTTCTTTTCTTTAAAAAAATATACTAGTTATTTGTCTATTTTATTATTTTAAAAAACCACAATTCCTAGTTTTAATTCTCAACTCAGTGGGTTTTCTCTTTGCATTCTCTTTTACTATTCTCCTGTAATTTTCAGAATTTCTACTTTGATGTTTCTTTTTAAATTTTTTTGTTATTTGAATATTTTAGTCACATTCACATGTCACTGATATGTTCTCTCTTTTATTGATGAAATTGTTTAGAATTATTAATTTTCTTTTAAGAACTGCTTCAGTAGCATCCCATAAGGTATATTGTCTTATCAATGTCATTTTCTTTAATGAAATATTTGTTTTTATAATTTGATTTTTAACCACTAATTCTCTAAAATTAAATGATTAAATCTTAAATTACTTTTTAATTCCTTCCTTGGGACCTTTTGTTAAATATAATTTTATTGCCTTTTGATAAGTAAATAATGTGTTTTATATTTCCCCATTGCTACATTTTGGTTTTGGTCTTTAGGCCTTGTTGCATGGGAAATACACATACAGATGAGATGTTTTCTGTTCTCATTCAGTATTTTCTGTTCCCATTCAGTAATCACCACAGATCTTATATCTCTAATTTTCTGAAGTTCTAATAATGTTTCTTGGCTTCTTTCATGTTTAACTCATTGTTAGATTTGTCTAAACCTTAAAGGGGTACACTAGGGTTCTCCCCATTATAGTTTTGCTAAATGTTCCTCCAGTTCAATTTCCTTTTCCTCTAAGTATTTAGATAACATGCATGACATACATGCACTATTTTGTGCCTATATAAAGTACTGATGTTGATTCATTATGTATGCTTCCTTTAAGCATAATGTGATTTCTCTCCTCATATCTTTTTACCATCTATGTTTTTACTATAAGATGATCTGAATTTAGATTATTGCCTACTGAGTTCAGCTGAAACATAATCATTTTTCCAGTCCATCATTTTAGCTCTGTGTGAATCTTTATATGTTATATATGTTTCCTGTAAACAACATAATGATTGGTTTCTTGTTTCTAATCTATTCTTCTATCTTATTCCATTTTATGGATGAGTTTGTCCCATTCATGTTCCCAGTTCATTATATTTACTTGTCCATTCCCCTTTATTCTCTTCTCTTGCACTTCCTCCCTTTTCAAAAATAATAAAAGTGATTTGAAGAAAGGCATTTGACACTTGTGATCTATAAATTGCCATAACCTGTTTCCATTCTCTTATAGGTTTTCCCTTCCCTTTGCCCTGAACCTCATCTTACGTTTTTTTTTAACTTTCTTCTTTTATTTTTAATTTTCCTTTCACATTCCTCTTATTCAAGTATGTTCTACTTGTGATTATTGTTTAATTCCCTGACCTACTCCAAAACCCTGATTCACCTTTCTCTCCTAGTGACTTTTTTTTAATGTATTTCTATATCTAGATTATTCTTATAGGTATATATTTGTGTGTGTGTGTGTGTGTGTGTGTGTGTGTGTATTGTGGAAGGCAGATGCAATTCTATTCAATCTTCCTTTATTAGGTTCAGATGAATAGTTCATTCATGGGAATCTTGTTCATCCCTTTCCCTTCTCCATGATAAAGGATTCTTCATCCTATGCACATAAATTATGTGATGATAATTTCCAATCCCATTCTTCTTTTAATTTCCAGCCTCTCCCCTTTTTGAATCATCTCCTGAGACCCTCAAAACAGAGCAAAACTATCCATAGGATTTCTGTTGTCCTATTTACCTTTCTCTATGTCCATTAAAGATATTAAGGATCTCAAACATTTTGCAGATCAATTTGGAACTATGTCCAAAGGGTCATAAATGTGTGCATATCCTTCAACCCAGAAATACCACTTCTAGGGCTATATCCCAAAGAGATCATAAAAATGGGAAAGGGACCCATATGTACAAAAATATTTATAGCAGCTCTTTTTGTGGTTGCAAAGAATGAGAAATTCAGGGGATGCCCATCAATTGCGAAATGGCTGAAGAAGTTGTGGTATATTCATGTAATGGAATACTATTGGGCTATAAGAAATGTTGAACATGTGGACTTCAGAAAAACCTGGAAAGACATATATGAACTGATGCTGCGTGAGGGGAGAAGAACCAGGAGAACTTTGTACACAGTTACAGCCACATTGTGTGATGACCAACTTTGATAGCTTGGCTCTTCTCAGCAATGCAAGATTCTAAGACAACTCCAAAAGATTAATGATGGAAAATGCCATCCACATCCAGAGAAAGAACTATGGAGTCTGAAGGCATATTGAAGCATAGTATTTACTTTCTCTGTTTGGTTTTGATTTTTTTCTTCTTTCTTGTGGTTCATTCTATTAGTTCTAGTCTTCTTTGTAACATGACCAATGTGAAAATGTTTCATATGAATGTATATGTAGAGCCTATATCAGTTTGCACACCATCTTGGGAAGGAAGGAGAAGATGGGGAAAATTTTTAAAACTCAAAAGCTTGTGAAACTGAATCTTATAAACTAAAAATAAATAAATATATTTTAAAAAAGATATTAGGGATCTTAGAACCCATGTGCTCCTTATCCCACTGTTTAATAAGTAAACAGTTTACCTTCACATATTTTGCCCAGATAAATAAATGTTTCTTTCTATCTTACTCTTGGATCCTGTACTTCCACTTCAAAATGTCTATTCAGTTTTGAACTTTTCATCAAGAATTCTTAGAAATCCATGTTAGTTTTTCCCTATAGGATTATACTTAGTTTTGCTGGCTCAGTTATTTTTTTGTAAGCCTTCATCTTTTGCCTTTTACAATATTATTTCCAGTCTCACCTGGTCTTTATTCTGAGTGGTACCAAGTTTTGTATGAACCTTATTGTAAAATATTACTAATTGAAATCTTAATTTTGGCTGTTTGTATTACTTTTCTATGATCATGGAGCCCTGATTTTTAACTATGATATTTCTTGGCGTTTTCATTTTCAGGTTTCTTTCAGGTCCAGTCTTATTTTGCTCTTCATTTCTAAGAGTTTGGGGCAGCTTTGATTTAATTTTTTTTTAAATATGTTACTTATACTTTTATCACATTTTTAGATAGTTTAATAATTCTTAGATCAGCTTTTCTTCTATTTTTAGTGGGATCTTTTAATATTTCATTTTCTTCTATTTTTTTCAATCTTTTAGTTTTTTGAAGTTTTGTGTTGCCCTTCCATTGAGTCATTCCCTCCCTCCCCATTTCATCCATTTCAAGTTTCTGGGTATTCAGTTTTTAGTTATGTTTTTCTACTATCTATTATAAAGTATCAATTTTCTTTGTCATTTTTCTTCCTGAACTTTTCCATTTCGTATCCGTTGTTTTATTCTTTAATCCATGCTGCCAGAGTACTTTTTTTTTACTTTAAGACTTTTTAAGAACTTGTTTATATCATTTTTTTCCTCAGGGTTTACCTTTTGTGTACTTCTCAGACCAAGGTATTTCCTCATAGTGTTCAGCGTTTTTCTTTATTTCTTCATCTCAGAAACTTCCATGTCTAGGTTGAAGATAGTATGCTTGGGCCAAGCTCTGCTATTGTGCTACTGAATGACATTAGCAGGCCCTGCCTGGTCCTGAGCGTGGTGGCCAAGACCATTTCCCTCCTTCTGTGTACCATAGAACTATTCCAACTTTGCACTTAGTCTAGGACCTCCCTTTTGCTAAAAGACTCTTGCACTTCTCTTTGCATTAGGCTATGTCTGAGACCCTTTCTCCCTCTTGCTGGACT
Source organism: Petaurus breviceps papuanus (assembly GCF_028583685.1). Classification (NCBI taxonomy): domain Eukaryota; kingdom Metazoa; phylum Chordata; class Mammalia; order Diprotodontia; family Petauridae; genus Petaurus; species Petaurus breviceps. The sequence continues at coordinate 74,993,627 of NW_027186304.1, read as the reverse complement.
TTAGAGCCTTCTCAGTAGTGGACAGCCACTTGGCTTTGGGAAGATCAGGCATCATCTTTGATGAGGGCCTTCTTCCTACCATTTTACTTGGGACTTCTGCCATTTCCCATCCCCCACCTCCTGCTTCTATGTTCTAAATTGGGCCATGGCATACTCTCTTTAGAGCCCCTCTCCCATTTCCCCAAGACTACTTTCCACCATGATTTTCACCCACCTTACCTTGTACACTTCAGGGTTTGTCAGGATTATGGTGGCCTTTTGTGTATCTCTGGGATCTGTAGGAAATATACTGGTTATTATTGTTTCTTTTTAAACTGTTACATTTTATACATTATGTGATATAAGGGTTCTGAGATCCCCTAAGTCCTTAATAAATTCTTGATGATGATGATGGCGATGACAATGGCCATTGGAACAAATTGTTCTCATGCACTCATTCCACCAGTGAAAGTCTTCACATGAATGAGATAGACATTCTTCTAACTCACTGACAAGTTTGAGACCTGTTGATTACCCTCAACTTGGTTTAGCCCATCTGTGGAGATGGTTTAGTTTAACAGGGTGTGGCTGTTGTACATGTTACAGCTTCTTGGAGCCACAGGGGAGAGTGGGGTGAAGTTGGATACCAAAGAAAATTTAGCAGCTCTAAAAAGGACCTAGAAAGCCCTCACACTAGAGGTGCTAGTCTTCCCTGAACAATCCATACACCCTGTGGAACAGAATAGCAAACTGAAAAGCAGAAATTCAAGGTGCAACCTATAGTGATATCTTGCAAATCTGAGCCTAATTATCAATTTTAAAAAAGAATGTTCAAACCATAGAAAGACACTTGAAGCATTTGGAGACCTATCCCAAACCATGTCATACACAAACATATTATTTAATATTCAGTCATCCTAGATGTAAAAAACACAAGGAAGTACACACAATTTCCAAAGAAAGCACAAAGTTAAAATATACTATCCTGTCTCTAGAAACTATGAAAAGGGGGAAAAAACCCTAGAAATAAAATACCTATGGGATTAAAATCAACAGTAACAAAATAACAATAGAAAGACTATCAAGAGGTTTCATTCTAAAAGTATACAAGGTGATACAGATGAAAGTGGAATTTAAACAGGAAAAATGAAAGTAGAAGAACAGGATGGAAACACTATGGACTAAACTTCACAATCCATCCCTCCCCCATTAATATGTACATAAATGTTGGAGGTTTTTTGTGGAGGAAAAGGGAATTCATCACAGAGTAAGAGGATGCATGAGAGGAGAAAGGAAGGTAGGAGACAGAGGGAAATGAATGATTTATCCTTTTCAAGTCAGTGGTAAATAATGAATAGAATATAATTTCTGTAGTTTATCAGGAAGATGCACTATGGGAGAGTGAGTAAAGTAGTAAAGAGAAGAATTGAAACAGGGAAGGAGGACATCTTGATTTAGTGGCATGAGAAAGTCCTACTGAAGAACACTCCAAAAGCGAGTCTATATTGGGAGATAGGGAATGTACAATTAGTATAATCTTCAAAAATATGGTGCTTAGAGAGACCACTACCTCTCTGAAGAGTATTGTGCCTCCATGGACAACATCCTGCCTCAGAAGAGGAATCAGAGCTGGGGAACTAGCATCCAGGTCGGTGGCTGATGAAGGCAAGAAACAGATTGTATGGTAATGGAGTAAAAATTATCATGGGGGAGGAAACAGTGAGCAGTAATGAACTGCAGAAGCAGGTATATGGGAAGATTTTCACCATGTGGCAGTACTTCTCTCTACTTTTGCAAGATTGATACTTCTATGAGTTTGGAAAAAGAAAAATGGAATAGGGGACAAGATCTATAATGCAACAACATAGAAACTATTAAAGTAGAACTCAAAATTGGTACTTTAATAGCTTTAATCCCAGGAGAAAATATATTAAAATATGTTTTATTATTTGGTCTGCTTACAATAAGGACAAATTTAATAATCTGAATATATATAGTAAGGTAGTTAATCTATGAAAGGTAACTAAAAGTAAACCACAAATGACTTTAAAATACTGGGTCTGTTGTTGAACGATTATTTAAATATAGGGAAGTTGGTATTTTCCATTTCCTCTATAATTGCACTGAGTTGTATTGGTTTGGAGTTCAAATAGTAAAATTAGATAACAGTATAGTTATTTTAAAAGGTTTAAGAAAATAGTTAAATTAGTACCTTTTATTCATATATGTTTTTAAAGATCCAAATCACTTCCCAATATACCCCCTCTGCATTGTAACAATAAGAACAAAAAAGAATAAAAGTTAAGTGGACAAAATTACCACATCCGGAAATATATGCAACATTCTACATCAGTTAACTCTTAGATAATTTATATATTTTGTTCTTTTATTACATTTTCTCTATTATATCTTGATTTTTAGCAATATATAGAAATACAGATAATTTTACTCTATTTTTCATGTTCTTTTTTTGTTCTACTATATTGAAATTTTATTTTTTCAAGTAGTTTATTTGTTGATTGTCTGGTGTTTTCTAAATGAGCCATAATTTTTTCTCCAATTAGGAATTATATTGTCTTCACTTTGCTGATATTTATACCTCTATTTTTTTCTTTTTTTCTGCTTTCTTTTCTCATCTTAGCTAGTATTTCTGCCTTCTTTTCAAGTCATAAATAAAAGAATTGACAGAAATATATGACCAATAGCTATGTGACCGAAATTTTGGTCTATGGAACAATATTCCTAAAAGAAGAAATTCAGACTATTAAGAAAAATATGAAAATATTGTTCCAAGTTAAGTGGGTTCTTTTAAAAAAAATCAATCTGTAAATGATTATAAAAGAAAACGGGTAAAAAAAATTCCTAACTTAAGTGTAGTTCATGAACTGAAAAGTATGTACTTGGATTCTTATATTGTACTGAAATGTTTGCCTTCAAGTACAGAAAGACTGAAAGTCTTTGGTTGATAAAGAAAATTTAAAATATATCTGATTTGACTAAACAACTGAAAAGTTTCTTTTTTGTAGATTTTTTATTCATTTTAAATTTAAATACGAAACAAGAAAATAAAAAATAACATTTTTATAAACACAGCAGAACGTGAAAGGATTAATAATAAAACAATACATTTTCATTTCAAGAAAACACGTACAATAAATACTACACATTGTTTTCAAAGCTATCCAGCTTTTCTTTGTTTTCCCAGGTTTTCTTTTGTTCTCATCTGTGTACTTTTTACTTTATTTTTCCTTCCTACCCCTCCTCCTAACCTAAAGAAGATTAGAATCAAACAGATTATATGTATGTGTATATATATATGTGTGTGTACGTATATATGTGTATATATACATATATAAACATAGATATCAATAAACATAGACCTATATACACATATATACTTATACACATATGTGAGACTGTACTATACATATTTCTACTTATCATCTATTTCTCTGGAGGTGGATAGCATCTTCTATCATAAGAAAGTCCTTTCCATGATTTCCTGAATCAACCAGCTCATCATTTCCTATACCACAGCAATATTCCAACACAATCACATCCTGTCTAACAGATTGTCTGTGAAAGTTTCCCCCCCCTGCATTTTCTGCATTCCCTATACTTTTGATACATTGGTATTATTTATACAAGAAACTTTTAATTTAAAATAATTGAAATTATCCATTTTATACTTCAACAATACTCTTACCCTATAAATGTAAAGTCTAATACTGCTGAATCTCCTTCCTTTACATTTTTTCCCCTGGTTTCTTTAAAATTTCTCATTTTTTTATTTTTTCAGATGAACATTGTTATTATTTTTCTAACTCAGTAAAACAATTTTTATTTTAGTAATTTGATTGGAATTACATTAAATAAATTAGATTAGTTGGGTAACGTCATCATTTTTATTATATTGGCTTTATCTACCCATGAACAATAAATAGTACTCCAATTGTTTAACTCTTACTATATTTGTATAAAAAGCATTTTGTTTATGTTAATTTAGTTCCTGTGTCTGTTTTGGCAGATATACTCTTAAGCGTTTTATACTGTCTAGTTATTTTAAATGATGTAAGACAATATTGAATAATATTGGTGACAGTGTCATTTTCCTACTTTTCTCTTTTTATTAAATCTATTTTAGCTTTAACTTATGTCTGATATCATGATTACTATCTTTGCTTTTTTTACATTATAAATTCTACTCCTGCCCTTTATTTTATCTTTGTGTGTATCCCTCATTCTTAATCTGTTTCCTTAAAGCAACATATTGTTCAATGCAAATGTTTAATTTGCTATCCATTTCAATTTTATAGGTGAATTCTTCACATTTATATTCTAAGCTATAATTACTTGTATATTTCCCTCCTTTGCATTTTTCCTTACTATGCTTCTCACCATATTTACCCTATCCCTCCTCACTCCTCTACTTCTATCTGCTAACTTACACTCCTCTTCCTCAACCTACCTATTCCTCTGAGAATCCCTCCCTTATCTTCTCCCCCTGCCCTATCCCCTTTCCCTCTTATTTCTTTCTGAATTTAGAAGACTTTTATACATGCATACATAAATACATATATATATACATATATATAAACCCTCTTAACCTATTCCCATTGAGAGTAGGGTTCCAGAAATATCTGCCCTCCCCAGCTTACTTCTTCTGTATCAATTCTTCCTTTCATATCTGATTTGTATTAGGTAACTACTCCTTTGTTTTTCTCCCTACACAGTTTTATTTTTTTAGACTCACCCCCTCATACACAGATTAGTCCAAGCCTTTCTTTCGAACTACCCAAATAAAGATGACAATCATTAAGAACTGATAACATTTACACACATATGAAGTAAACAATTTGACCTATTGAGTTTCTTATAATTGGTCTTTAATGTGTACCTTATATTTCTCCAGGATGTCATCTGTCAAAATTTTCCTTAAGTTCTGAGACTTTTATCACAAATACCTGGAAGTCTTTCAGTTCATTCTTTCAGTTCAGACCTCTTTTTTTTTTTCATTCAAAACTATACTTACCTTTGCTGGGTAAGTTGCCATTGGGCACAATCCCAGCTCTTTTGTTCTATGAAATATAGTATTCCAAGACCTATAGTCCTAGTAGCTGCTAGGTCTTGTGTAATCTATTTTGTAGCTCTATAATATTTAAATTGTTGCTTTTTTTTTTCTTGTTACTTGAAATATTTTGTACTCACCCAGAGAGTTTTGAAACTTGGCTGTGATATTCTTTCAGGTTTTCCTTCTGGGATATCATTCAGGTATTGTTTGGTGGATTTTTTTTCTATCTCTGCTTTGCCTTCCTGTTCTAGAACTTCAGGGCAATTTTCCTTGATAATTTTTTTTATAATATTGTATCAAGATTATTTTTTTAATTGTAATTTTCAGGTTGTCTGACTATCCTTATATTATTTCTCCTTGCTCTGCTCTCCAGATCAGTTGTTTTTCTGATGAGATGTTTTATATTCTCTTCTATTTTTTCATTCTGTTTTATTTCTTGGTGTCTTATAGCTTCATTAATTTCACTTTGCCCAATTCTAGTTTTAAAGGAATTATTTTCTTCCTTAAATTTCTGACTCTTTATTTTCAGTTGCTTGACTATCTTTTCATAATCTTCTTGATCTTATTGGATTGCTCTTATTTTTTTCCTGATTTTTCCTCAATTTCTGTTATTTGATTTTTAAAGTCCTTCTTAAGTTCTTCTAAGAACTCTCTTTGTGCTTGGGACCACTTGATGTTTCTCATGGAAAAAGGAGGGCTTTTTTAGTTCCATTATCTTCCTCTGAAAATGAACCTAGATCTTCTCTATCCCTGTAGTAACTATTTATGGTTGCATTCTTTCTCTTGCAACACTCTCACTTTTTTACACAGTTTTTCTTCTATTTCTCATGTTTGATTTTTAAACTTTTTAAAGCTCTTCCAGTGCTTCTTTTTGGACTTGAGATAAATTGACATTTTTCTTTGAGACTTTGTATGTAGATGTTTTGACATTGTTGCCCTCTTCTGAGTTTGTGTATTGACCTACCCCATCATGATAATATCTTTCTATGATCAGGGTTTTTTGTTTGTTTGCTTTTTGCTCATCTTTTTCAGCCTATTTCATTACTTTTACAGTTGAGCTCTGCTGGGGTGGAAGGGAGATTGTCCCAAGCTTCTTGTTCCCAGTGACTGCAGGCCCTGGGTGTTTGCCTGGTGCTGAACTTGTACTATTCTGAGGTACACAGGGGACCCTTGTATTGTGCCAGGAATGCAGGGGTCTCATGGCTCACCTGCTACCCACTGGCTTGCTTGAGGCCTGGCCTGCTCCTGACTGACTTGCCAGGACACTGCCTGCCCTGGATTGTGTTGACAGACCTGCTAACTTTGCAAGTTGTTTTGGCCAGAAAATTGTTTCACCCAGTCTTTTTGTTGGTTCTCCTGTTCCAGAATTTATTTTGAGGTGCTATGTATTAGTTGTTTGGAAATGAATATGCAAGAGTAAAGGTGATTTTTCTGCCTACTTCACTGGGTTGGCTCTTGGAAGTCTGGTGAACTTTCTCATTTCTTACAGCACAGTAGTATTCCATCACAAGCCTGTGCCACAACTTGTTTAGCCATTCCTCGATTGATGGGCATCCCCTCATTTTCCAGTTTTTTTGCCACCACAAAGAGAACTGCTATAAATATTTTATTTCTTTTTTTTGCTTTAAATAGTATTTTTTCCAATTACATATCAAGAAAAATTTTAGCATTCATTTTTACAAGATTTTGAGGTCCATGTTTTTTTCTCTCCCTCCTCTCTCCTCTTCTGAAAATGGTTGGAAGTCTGATATAGTTTATACATGTGTTATCATGTAAAGCATTTACATATTTATCACAGTTATGCAAGAAGAAACAGATCAAAGAGGGGAAAAAAAACATGAGAAATTCAATCTGCAATCAGAGTCCACCATTTCTTTATCTGGATATATTTTCCGTTGTGAGTCATTTGTACTTGTCCTGGATCATTGTGTTGCTGAGAAGAGCTGAGTAATTCATAGTTTATCATCAAACAATGTTGCTAATATGGTGTACAATATTTTCCTGGTTTGGCTCATTTCACTTTGCATCAGTTCATGTAAGTCTTTCAAGGTTTTTCTGAAATCTTCCTGCTCATCATTTCTTATAGAAAAATATCCCATTATATTCACATACCACATCTTGTTCAGTCATTCCCTAATGGATGGGCATTCCCTTGATTTCCAATATTTTGCCACCATGAAAAGGACTGTGATATAAATATTTTGCACATATAGCTCCTTTCCCTTTTTTCAAATGATCTCTGGAATACAAAACTTGTAGCTCTATTACTGGGTCAAAGCATAAACAAAATTTAATTATCCTTTAGGTATAGTTCCAAATTGCTCTCCAGAATGGTTGGATCAGTTCACAACTAGCATCAATGTCCCAGTTTTCCTACATCCTCTCCAACATTTATCACTTTACTTTTTTTTGTCATATTAGCCTATCTGATCAGTATGAGATGGTATTTCAGAGTTTTAATTTGTAGTTCTTGAATTAGAAGTGATTTAGAGTACTTCTTCATATGCCTATAGTTAGCTTTGATTATCTCATCTGAAAACTGCCTCCTCTTATCCTTTGTCCATTTATCATTTGAGGAATGGCTTTTATTCTCATGAATTTGACTCAGTTATTAATATATTTGAGAAATGAGGCCTTGAACAGAGACATTTTCTGTGAAGATTTTCTCCCAGCTTCCTTACTAAAATCTTAGTTGCATTGATTTTGTTTGTACAAAAGCTTTTCATTTTAATAGTCTCAAAATTATCTAATACATATTTTAATATATTTTAAATTTTATTTAACATATTAATTATACAATTGTATATTAATATATAATATATTAATAATAATATTAATAAAAATTTAATGAAATGCTCTCCAACTCTTGTTTCATCATGAATTCTTCCCTCCCCATAGATCTGACAGGTAGACTATTCCTTGCTCTTCTCATTTCATTTCTTCATTTTCTATTATACCTTTTATCAGGGTGTAGTTTACTTCCTTATCTCTTTTAATTAGGTCTATTTTTGCTTTTACTTTGTCTAAGATTAGGATGGCTAGACCTGCTTTTTTTTTTTTTGCTTTTTGGAGGGCAGTTGGGGTTAAGTGATTTGCCCAAGATCACATGGCTAGTTTTTGTGTCACATGTCTGAGGCCGGATTTGAACCCACGTCCTCCTGATTCCAGGGATGGTGCTCTATTCACTGCACCACCTAGCCGCCCCAAAGGTTTTTTGTTTTGTTTTGTTTTTCAGTTGATATAATTATGTATTTTTTGTTTGTATGAGTAGATATCCTAATTTCTCCTGCTTTAATTTTTACTTTAGCTGAAACATAATAGAGTCTACTCCAGCCCCTTACCTTTACTCTGTGTGTGTCTCTCTGCTTCAAGTGTGTTTTTTGTAAGTTTATGCAATGGTAATGGGGATTTGAAGATCTTCCATGTTCTTTGTATTGGCAAGCAAACAGGTACTTAGGATCTTGTTTCAAGTTCATGATTGTGTCAAGTATTAAGATCCCAAACTTGTGAATCCCACAGTGGGATGAACTTGTTGACATAACTGGAAGGGGCAGAACAGGGAAGAGCTAATACCATATATAAAGAAAAGCCCATGCTGAGAGAGGCCAGAACTGCTGGGAGTAAGCAGCCTGGAAGCTGAGCTGCTGCTGCTGTTGAGAGAGAAGAATTGAGAATAGAAATGAGAACTGAGAACTGAACTGAAAACTGAGGACTGAGAACTGAGAAAAACTGAGAAATGAGAAGAGAGGAGAACTGGAAGGAAGCATGGAAGTGGTGCCAGTACTTTGTCTATCTGTTTTGATGTTACTTTGTCAGAGTCATCTGCTGATAGAGGATGGTGCTGTTGTTACAGAAGCCCTGGAAACTTGTTGCTAGTTTAGAAGCCCTAGAAGAGGATTTTCTTGTTGTATGTTTACAGAAATCCTGGAGGAGAGTTTTGCTGACATTTTCAGAGGTCCTGGGACTATACTGATAATTTGGGTTGATTCCTCAGATCTTGTTGTTGAGTCTTTGTTGATTTCACAGGTAGAAGTGAATTGATGATGGTGCCAGCAATGTGAATGAATGTTATTGTGGCTTTGTTAAGCTTTGTCTTCCCAGGAACAGAAATTGTGAAAGACTTGAAGTAGACTAGACACCGTGAGCTTCAACATGGAACAGGAACTGGATAAGGAGCTGGCAGGAGCTGGGACCATGGAAGATGAGCCATGGAAGCTGAGAGCCAGCTTTGAGTCAAGATCAAAAGCCCTCTCCTTGGGTATTTAATGCAAACTGAGAAGATCATGATTCACTGTGGCCTAGGGGTGGAGAATTTTGACCTTTACATTTTGATGATTGAGTTAAGGACTTCTCCAATTAAGAAGAAAGAAGACTTTTGATTGAAGAGATTAAGGCAATGTGACCTAGCAGTCAAGAACTTTGACTTTTGTACTTTGTGACTGAATTAAGGACTTACTAAATTATTGAGTTACTAAATGAATGTACTTTGTTTAAAACTATGTGACCACTTTGGTGAAAACTATGTGACCATTTTAGTGATAAGTTGCTATGCTATAACATTGTGAGTGCTGTACTTTGATTTCTATGAATGTTTTGTCTTAGTTTGTTACTGAATAAATAGAGAGTTCACTATACTGTGTAATCAGAACCTTGAAAGCTATTCACAGCCGCAGTCCTCTGGAAAGCTGCTTATGCTTGGCTTTACAGTATATTGTAGTTTTCTGCATTTTGATCCACTTTGCTCTTCACTTATTTTTTATGGGAGAGTTCATCCCATTCACATTCACTTATTATTACTTCCTGCATATTTCCATCCATCCTATTTGTCCTCCTGTTTGTCCCCTCTTTCCTTTGACCCTTTCCCACCTCACCAATATTTTGCTTCTGTCTACCACCTCCTATAATCTGCTCTCCCTTCTCTTGGTCCCCACCCCACCTCTCTTTCATTTAGTCTCCTCCCCTCCTACTTCCCTGTTGAGTAAGATAGATTCCTATATTCAACTGATTGTGTATATTATTCCCTCTTTGAGCTAATACTTATGAAAGTAAGGTTCACGCAATGCTCACGGCTCACCCTCCCATCTTCCTCTCCACTGAAATAGGTCCTTCACAAGAGATAATTTGACCCATTCTACCTTTCCCATCCTTCTGCATCCACTATACTCCTCTTTCTCATCCCTTAATTTTTATGTCATTCCCTTAAATTCATGTTATATGCATACCCTTTGTCTATGTTTATTCCTTCTATCTGTACTGTTAATGATACAATTTTTTAGAGTTACAAGTATGATCTTCCCATGTAGGGATGTAAACCCTTTAGCTCTATTGAATCCTTTATGTTTTCTTTTCCCTTTTTACCTGTGTATGTTTCTTTTGGGTCTTAATATCAGAAGTTAAATTTTTGGTTTAGTTCTTAGTCTTCTCCTTATGAAAGCTTGAAATCCTTCTATTTCATTGAATAACCATTTTTCCCCTTGCTGTATTATGCTTAATTTAGTTGAGTAAGTAATTCTTGGTTGTAGTCCTATCTCCTTTGCCCATCAGAATATCATGTTCAATGACCACCAATCCTTTAATGTTGCAGCTGTCAAGTCCTGTCTGATCCTGAGTGTGACTCTGTAAGATTTGAATTGTTTTTTTTTCTGACCACTCATAGTATTTTTAACTCAACCTAATAGTTCCTTAAATGTCTATTATGTTTATTGAGGTTTTTATTTTATCTCTTCCCTGAGGTGATTAGTAGATTCTTTTAATGCCTATTTTACTCTCTGCTTCCAGGACATCTGGGCAGTTTTCCTTGACAATTTCTTGAAAGATGCTGTGCAGGTCCTCCTTTTCATTATGGCTTTCTGGTAGTCCAAAGATTTTGATGTTGTGTCTCCTGGAACTATTTTTCAGGTCAGTTGTTTTTCCCATGAGGTATTTTACATTTTCTCCCATTTTTTTTCATTCTTTTGAATTAGGTTGATTGAGTCATAATATCTCATAGAGTCATTAGCTTCCAGTTACCCAATTCTAATTTTTAAGGTGTTGTTTTCAGTTAACTTTTGTACTTTCTATTCCATTTGGACAATTGTACTCTTTAAGGAGTAGTTTTCTTCAGTGGATTTTTGTATCTCCTTTTCCATTTGGCCAATTTTACTTTTTAAGGAATTTCCCAGGTTGTTGACTCTTTTTTTATAATTCTCTTGCTTCACTCATTTCTTTTCCCAATTTTTCTTCTACTTCTCTTGTATGATTTTAAACTCCTTTTTGAGCTCTTCCATGAATATTTTCTGGACTTGAGACCACTTCCTGTTTTTCTTTGTGGTTTTGTCTATAGGTATTTTCACATTGTCCTCTTTTTATTTTGTGTCTCGGTCTTCCCTATCACAATAATAACTTTCTGTGGTAAGATTCTTTTATGTTGTTTTTTGCTCATTTTTTGGTCCTTTTTGTTTTCTTTTAAATTTGAACTCTGCTCCCAGGGTGGAAGGAGTGCAGCCTCCAGTATCTTATGCTAGTGCTCATAGTCCTTGGTTGTTTACCTGGTGCTGTGCTGATGTTGCTCTGAGGCCCAAGAGGGGCCCTCATGTCTCATCTTTGGTGAGGAGGTGGGATACAGGTGTGACTGGTGCTGCTGGAGGCTGTAGAGGTCTGATAGCTTACCTGGTGCTGAAGTGGAATGGTTTTTTGGCATGTGCTCAGGCCTGGTGGGATCTTTCTGCATTTCTCCATGGCTACACTGAAGCACACAGTGGTCTGACCTCTGGAGGCTGCCATTTGGTTGAGGCTACACTGAAGCACATGGTGGTTCTATGAACTTGAGTCTGCCGGTTCCCCTGGCTATATTAAGGTATATGAGGGATCCTAGTTTTGGCATTTACCTGATCTACCATACTTGGTCTCAGGATCTCCTGCTGATTTTCTGAGGTAGGGCTTGTTGCTGGCTTTCCGAGATACTTTCAATCCTAGACTATGCTCCCTTTCACCTGAGAGAGATGGACTTTTCTTGCTGATCTTTTAAGTTTCTTTGGCTAAAGGATCGTTTCACCTCATCTTTTCGCTGAATCTTCTGTTCTAGAATTTGTTTGGGGGCTCTATCTTATGTTTGTTTGGATTTGAGTTTGGGAGTTATAGGGACTTTCTGCTAACAGCCATCTTCTGCTCAAAATATTTTAGAACATATATGTTCTTTTTTTTCTTTTTCCCTGATCACCTTAGGAAACATAACTAATAGTGTTATTACTGTATCAGAGGCTAAAAAGCATTTTATAATTATTTGGGAATAATTCCAGATTGCTCCCCAAAATGGTTGGATAAGTTCACAATTTTGTCAACAATGAATTAGTGTCCCAATTTTTCCACAACCCTTCCAACATTTGTCATTTTCCCCTTCTACCATGTTAGACAATTTATGCCAGAATATTTTCCAGTTTTCCCAAAAATTTGTACCAAATAGAGAATTCTTTTCCCAAAAGTATTAATCTTTACATTTGCCAAGCAAAAGGCTAATACAGTCATTTAGCACTGCATATTATATTTCTACTCTGTTCCACTTATCCACATTTATATTTTTTAAGCAAATACCAGATAGTTTTAATAATTACCATTTTATAATGCAGCTTAAGATCTAGTAATGCTGAACCTCCTTCTTTTCCATTTTTCCATTAACTTCTTTAATATTATTGACCTTTTGTTCTTCCAAATGAATTTTGTTATTATTTTTTCTGTGTCAATAAAATAATTTTGGTTCATTTTTTGGGATGACATTGAATTAGTAGATTAGTTTGGGTAGAATTGTCATTTTTATTATGTTGGCTCTGCCCATTCGTGAAAAAATGTATATTTCTCCAGTATTTAAATCTGACTTTATTTGTATCAAAATAAAAGTGTTTTATAATCATGTTCATGTAATTCCTGGGTTTGTTTTGGCAGATATAGTGTCAGGTATTTTATGTTGCCTATGGTTATTTTGAATGGGATATCTCTTACTACCTCTTCTTTTTTTCTCTGTCTCTTTTTTAAATTTTTTTAGTTTACATAATTCATTTCCACAAGATTTTGAGTTACAAATTTTCTCCCCAATTTTCCCTTCCCACCACCCCAAAGCAGCATTCCCACTGAATATTCCCTCCCCCAATCTGTTCTCTCCCTTTGACTATTCCCCCTTCTACTTTTCAGTAGGGCATGGTGCATCTCTATGCCCCAGTTGCTGTGTATCTCATTTCCAAGTTACATGTAAAATATTAATAATAATATGTATATATATTTTGAAGCATTTGATTTTGAAACTTTTGATTCCAGATTCTTTTCCTTCCTCTGTTGTCACCCACCTTCACTGGAAAGATATTCCATATAGGTTGTACTACATGAGTATAGCTATGCAAAACATTTCCTTAGTGGATATATTGTGGAAAAGTGACTATTTACTACCTCTTCTTGAAGGATTTTGTTTGTGATATATAAAAATATTGATGATTTATATGATTATTTTTTTATATCCCACTACTTTGTTAAAATTATTGTTTCAATTAGGTTTTTAGTTGAATCTCTAAGATTTTCCAAGTATATCATCTTATTATTCACAAAAAGAGATAATTTTATTCCCTAATTGGCCATTCTTATGTCTTCAACTTTTTCTTCTAGTACTTCTAATAAAATATTGAATAATATTGATGATAATTGACATCCCTGTTTCACTGCTGTTATTACTGGGAAGTCTTCTAACTCATTCCCATTACAAATAACTGCTGATGGTTTTAGGTAAATTCTTCATATAATTTAAACATAAATCCCTTTATAACCATGTTTTCAAGTGTTTTTAATAGAAATATATTGTATTTTGTCAAGTCTTTTCTGTATCTATTGATATAATCGTACAATTTTGTTATTTTTGTTATTGATATAATCAGTTATGTTAAAAGTTTTTCTTATAGGAGCGGCCAGGTGGCTCAGTGAGTAAGAGCACCAGCCCCATAGTCAGGATGACCTAGGATTGAATCCGGGCTCTGATACTTAGCACCACACCCAGAAATAACTGGCCGTGTAACCTTGAGCAAGTTACTTAACCCCAATTGCTTAAAAAAAAATTTCCTTATGTTAAACCATCCCTGCATTCCTCTATAAATCCCATTTGGTCAAAATGTATGTATTCATTGGTAAAATTTGTCTGTAATTTTCTTCCTCTGCTTTTGCTGTTACTGGTTTAAGTATTAGAACCATCTTTGTTTCATAGAAGGAGTTGGTGGGACTCCTCCTTTACAAATTATTACAAATAATTCATTTTTTTATGAAAATTAGACAAACATTAAATGGTTGATAGAATTCACTTGTAAATCATCTGGTCCCAATACTTTATTTTTCTTAGGGAGTTCTTTTGTGCCCTATTCAATTTATTTTTTCTAAAATAAGTTTATTTAGATATTCTATTTCCTCTTCCATTAATCCATGCCAGGGTGGAGAACCTTCAGTCTTGAGATAGCATGTGATCCTTTAGGTCCTCAAGTGAAGCCCTTTGACTGAATCCAAACTTCACAGAACAAATACTAAGGAGGTGTGTGTGTGTGGCGGGGGGGGGGGCTAATTTGTTCTTTTTATAGTTTTTTTTATTGCATACCCAATTCATTTATCTGCTCTTTATTTTATTGATGTAGGCATTTAGAGATATAAATTTTTCTCTGATGACTTCTTTCACTGCATCCCATAGTTTGCTGTATGTTATCTCACCGTTATTTTCTTCAATAAAATTATTTGTTTCTTTGACTTGTTCTTTAATTCACTCATTCTTTTTTTTATTCAAAGAATGTTTCATCTTTTATTTTTTTAATTTTTTGGTCTTTATTAGTTTGTTTGTTTACTTTTAGTTTACAATATTCAGTTCCACAATTCCTTGAGTTTCAAATTTTCTCTCCCTCTTTCCCCTCCCCCGACCATGGCAGCATACAATCAAGTATAGGATCTGCAAATACTTTCACATTAGACATTAGTCAGGTTATAAAGAAGGATTGTATCAGATGGAATGAAAAATGGGAGAGAGGAAACAAAACCGAACAAGAAAAAGAAAAAGAGAAGGTAGTTTACTTCAATCTGTATTCAAACTCAGATCTGTTTCTGAATTTTCTCTCCATCATGAGTCTTTTGGGGTTGACTTATAACCCAGCATTGCCAAGAAGTGTCCAGTCTATCAAGGTTGGTCCTCACACATATGTTGTATCTCTAATTGTGTACAAATTTCTCCTGGTTCTACTCTTCTCACTCAGCATCAGTTCGTATAAGCCTCTCCAAGTAAATATGAAATCCATCTGCTCCTCATTTCTTATAACACAATAGTATTCCGTTACGTGCATATACAACAACTTGTTCAGCCATTCACCAGTTGATGGGCACCCCCTTAATTTCCAATTCTTTGCCACCAGAAAAAGAGCTGCTATAAATACTTTTGAACATATGGGTGTTCCTCCCACTTCTATGATCTCTTTGGGATACAACAATAGAAGTGGTATTGCTGGGTCAAAGGGTATGAAACTATTTATAGCCCTTTGGGCATAATTCCAGATTGCTCTACAGAATGGTGGCATCAATTCACAACTCCACCAGCAACACATTAGTGTTCCAATTTGTCTACATCCTCTCCAGCATTTGTCATTTTCCTGTTTTGTCATCTTAGCCAATCTGACTGTTGAGATGTGGTACATCAGAGTTGTTTTCATTTGCATTTCTCTATAACTCACTTTCTTTAAAACTAGGTTACTTAGTCTTAAATTAATTTTCATCTGTGTTTCCATGGTCCTTTATTAAACATAGTTTTTATTTCATTTTGATCTGAAAAGGATGCATTTAATATTTCTACTTTCAACTTCAAAATTTTTGTGCCTGTTTATGGTCAATTTTTGTAAAGATAGCATATACCACTGAAAAGAAGGTATATTCCCTTCAGTTCTCTCCAGATATCTATGATATTCAATTTATTTAAGATCTTATTTATTTCCTTGAGTTATTTCTCCTTTTTTGTTTAGATTTTTCTAGTTCTAAGAGGGCAATGTTGAAGTCCTTCACTATTATAAGTTTTCATTCTATTTCCACCTGTAATTCATTTAGTTTTTCTTTTAAAAATGTGGATGTGGGTCAGGTAGGTGGTGCAGTGAATAGAGCACTAGCCCTGGAGTCAGGAGGACCTCAGTTCAAATCTGGCCTCAGACATTTAACACACACACACACACACACACACACACACACACACACACACACAACTAGCCGTGTGACCTTGGGAAGTCACTTAACCCCAATTGCCCTCCAAAAAGCAAAAAAATAAAAAATAAATAAAAAATGTGGACGCTTTACTTCAGTATTGATATTACTTCATTATCTATGGTCCCTTTTAACAATGTAATTTCCTTATTTGTTTTAATTAAATCTTTTTTTTTTGTTTGAACTTTTTCTAAGATCATGATTGCTACCCCTGCTTTTTTTTGCATCAACTAAAACATAATAAATTTTACTCCAACCCTTTATTCTTACTCTATGTGTATCTCTCATTTTAAAATATAAGGTAAACAACTAATTGTTAGATTCTAGTTTTTAATCCATTCTGCTATACATTTCCACTTTATGGGTGAGTTCATCCTATTCACATTCAAAGTCATAATAACTGTGTATTTCTCTCTATCCTATTTTTCCTCACTATCCTTTTCTCCTTCTCTTTTTACCCTATGCCTCCTCAGACATCTAATTTACTTCTGACTACTGCCTTTCTAATGCCCTTCTAAGAATCCCTCCCATATTCTCTCCCCTTGCCCTCTTATCCATTAATCTACCCACCTTTCTAAGAGCCCTCCCCTTATCTTATCCTTTCACCCTTCTATTTCTTTGTAGGTTGGGAAGACTTTTAGGGGTGGCTAGGTGGTGCAGTGAATAGAGTACTGGACCTGAAGTCAGGAGGACCTGAGTTAAAATCCAGCCTCAGATACTTAACACACACAAACATACACACACACTAGCTGTGTGACTTTGGGGAAGTCACTTAACCCCAATCGCCCTCCAAAAAGCAAAAACAAAAAAAGAAGACTTTTATGCTCTATTAGATGTACATGTTATGCCCTCTTTAACCCAGTTTTGATGAGAATAATGTTCTAGCATTATCAGCCCTCCATCTTCTCCTAATAGTCAATGTAACAGTTCTTTCAATCATACCTTGTTTGTGTGACCTATTTGCTTCATTTTACCTCCCCCTGCCCAATTTTATTTGTCAGGATCATCCCATGATGCTCAACTCAAACTCAAGCGTTCTATATACATATTTTTTTTCAAACTACTTTAGTAATGGTAACATTCTTAAGAGTTATAAATGTTTTCCCATATAAGAAATAACCCATTTGATCTTATTAAACCTCCTTTAATTTGTCTTTCATGTTTGCCTTCTTAGGTTTCTCCTGATTCTTTGCAAGTCAAATTTTCTGTTCAGTTCTGGTGTCTTTCCAAAGAATACCTGAAATCCTTAAGCATTTTTTTTTCATTGCATTGTATTGAATTGCAGGATCACACTCAGCTTTGCTTGGTATGTTATTCTTGGTTGTAAACCCAACTCCTTTGTTCTTTGGAATCTTATGAGCCATGCCATTCAGAAGCTGCTAAGTTGTGTATTATACTGACTATACCTCTGCCGTATTTAAATTGTTTCTTTCTAATGCCATGTAGTATTATCTCCTTCACCTTGGAGCTTCAAAACATAGCTATAATCTTCTTATAAGTCCTCATGTTGGGGTTTCTTTTAGGTTGTGATAGGTGGATCTTTTCAATTTCTATTTTATCTTCAAGTCCTAAAATTTCAGGGCAGTTTTAAAAATTAACTTTTTTTTTAGTATACTCTCTAAACACCTTTCTTAATCATAACTTTCAGTAGTCTAACAATTCTTATATTGTCTTTCCTTGATTTGCTTTCCATATCAGTCATTTTTGTAAAGAGATATTTTATATTTTCCTCTATTTTTCATTATTTTGATTACATTTTAATTTGTGTCTTATGAAGTCCTTAGCTCAATCCTATTTTTTAAGGAGTTATTTTCTCCTCTAAGTTCTTGGATCTTTTACCAATTGGTTAATTTTCTTTGCATGATTTTCTTGCATTCCTCTTATTTTTTCCTAATTTTTCCTCAACACTTTTTTATTTTTAAAGTTTTTGTAAGCTCTTCCAAGATCTGTTTTTGAGCTTGTGACCATTTTACATTTTCTTTGAAGCTTTAGACATAGCTGTTTTTTTTTTTTTTTAAGCAATCAGGGTTAAGTAACTTGCTCAAGGTTACACGGCCAGTTATTTCTGGGTGTGGTGTTGAGTGTCTGAGCCTGGGATTCGATCTCCAGGTCGTCCCAACACTGGAGCCGGTGCTCTTACTTGCTGAGCCACCTGGCCGCCCCTAAGCAATTGGGTTAAGTAACTTGCTCAAGGTTACACGGCCAGGTGTTTCTGGGTGGGTGCTAAGTGTCTGAGCCCGGGATTCGATCTCCAGGTCTTCTCAACACTGGAGCCGGTGCTCTTACTTGCTGTGCTACCTGGCCGCCCCTTTTTTTAAGCAATTGGTGTTAAGTAATTTGCTCAAGGTTACACGGCCAGTTATTTATGGGTGTGGTGCTGAGTGTCTGAGCCCGGGATTCGATCTCCAGGTTGTCCCAACACTGGAGCTGGTGCTCTTACTCGCTGAGCCACCTGGCTGCCCCTTGACATAGCTGTTTTAACTTCATCTTCTTCTGAGTTTGAACCTTGATCTTCTCTATCACTATAGTAGCTATCTATGTCAGGTTCTTTCTCTTTTGTTTACTCATTTTTTAAAAGTGGCCTACTGGCTGTTAAGTTTATTTTAAAGTTAGGCTGTAGTCCCAAGGTGTAAGGGATAAGATCTCAGGCTTCAGTTTTTTTTTTTTTTTGCTGTAGTTTTCTGAGATCTATCTGGGGACCTGATGTAATACCTCAAATACTTTTTTCCACTCCTGAGTTGTAGCAGGGCCCTCAACAATTTTGTCACTGCAAATACTCTTAATCCCTGTAGTCTTTTCAGCAGGTGCAAGCTTCAGCTCACCCTTCTGGCCTGGAACCAAAACCAGGGACTCCATTCTCCTTTGTGTGACTATAGCCATCAGGATCCCTGCCTCTCTGAGTCCACACTCATCTGTTTCTTCTTGCCTCCAGCCACAGCCTGGGACCTTGTCTGCTCAGAGAACCTGGACCACATGTTCATTGCCAGCGAAGGACCCTGAAATCTTTCCCTGATCAGTCACCTGCCCTCCCAAGTACACATTGTTCAGGGGGGTAAAAGTTTCTGAAGCTTATGCTGCCACCAGACATAGTGTATCAACAATGTAATATTCACAATGCCTATGGCAATTATAAATATGCTGATGTGGTTGTTAATCACATACTATACCAGGTTCTCTATATGGGGGATAAAGCTATAACATTTATTAAAATACCAAACAACTGAGTCCCAAAACCAGAAAGTCAAAGCCATCAGAGTAGTTATGAAGTTGGCACACATAGTTAATGTAGTAAACACCCAAATTCTCAAGCCTTTAAAACAGAACAGGCTACCACAGGCAAAGGTCCTCTTCTCCCCACTCACAGCAACTGCTCAGCTTCCAGGAAGCGTGCTCACAGTGGTTCTGGCCCCCCACAGATCCAGTCCCTGGCAGTCCTTAGCAGGAGTCCTTAGTAGAAATTCTGGCTGGTTCAAAAACAGGGGGTTTGTGCTCTGCCTCCACCTCAGCAGCTACCTCTGTTGCTGCTGCCGCTGCCAGTCACCTCAGGAACTCTAGCTTGGCTTCTGCTTCCTCTAGCTCCACCCCTTCCTGCTACATCAGCAAGTTCAATGGGGCATGGAAGATCTTTAAATCCCATAACCCTTACACATAGCTACCCCTAATACTTTTTTGTTGAAGTTCTGACTTCACTGTTTTCTTCCTGTTCCATGCCTTGCTCCTTCTTGTCCCCAAAATAGGAGTGTAATGTTGGAATCTTCTGTCTCCTTTGTTTCTTTTGCCTGCTCATTTTGCCACTCAATTACTTGACTTTTGGGCTTTTTGCCACAGTAGGACTCTGCCACCAGACAGGGGAGCTTTTGCCCAAACGCTGGGGTTTTCTCAGCTGCCGGAGGTATTAGATGGGTGTCCTCTCTGAGGTCTCACATGCTCTGGCAAGCTGGACACACACCCCAGGACCTCCACCCTAGACTGCAATCCAGATCTAAGCAGGTTAAAGCAACAGCGATTACAACTCAGACTGGTGCTTGGTCCCCCTACACTCTGCAGGCCAGGAGCTGAAGTTGCTACGTGGCACTGGCTGGCTGTGCCGGGGGCTCAGTGGCTTCTCACCCCGGGGGTAAAAGCCACGCAATCCCACTTACTGGTCCCAAAGTCCAGACTGCACTGGCCTCTCACCTTGTCCTTCACATCTATGTGTTGATAAATCTGGAAACTGCCACCGCTGCTGCTGTTCTAGAGTCCCTCTGGCTGTGGCTAGTCAGGCCCTGTCTTCAGCAGGAGGTTAGCTTCTCTGTGTCATTTTGTGGGTTCTGCAGCTCCAAAGTTTGTTTAGAGTCCCCTTTTTACAAGGATTGGGAAAGGTGGAAGCTGGAGCTGTGGGAAAGTCGTGCTTCTACTCCTCGATCTTGGCTCCGCCCCCAATACTTTTTTGTTGACTCAGATGTATCTGCCTAGAGGTATCTGCCCTTCAGTCAATCCAGAACCTTCAAATCTAGCAATCCAAGGAGGACAGTTCTTTCCTAATATCCTCCCAAGTTGTCTTGAGTTGGGCAATTGTTTTACCCTGACTTTTAATTTTTTGCCTCTCTAAAGTTCACTTTGAGATATAATTTTAAATTATTTGTGGAGAATTTGGGATAGCCAGTTAATTTCCTACTTTATTTTGCCATCTTCCCAGCATCCTATCACTGAATGAATAATCTTTCAGAAAAAGAAACAATCAAGGTGTAACAAAATAGTTATAATACAACAAAGCTTGTCCCCAGAAACTTGGTAATACAAAACGATGAAAATATTGACTAGGAAGAAAATAATTCACCACATCTTTCCCACTTTTAAAAGGCCTACTTCTTTCTTTGTTAATCATGGACATGATTAATACTTTGGTGACTTAGAAGTTTAATTATTTTTTAAATTTTGGAACATATTTTTCTTATCTTGGTAGTTAATGCTTGTCATATACAAACTCTGGGATTGTTTAAATCTATAATCTGTAATTTCTCCCTCACTGATAGCTCATTTCTATATTCAGAGCAGGGCAAGATCTATTTTATATTGTCTGTGAGATCAACATTGGGAATTCTGATATTTGACACTTTCCTGATCTACATGAAAATCTCTTTCTAGTAGCAATTTATAATACATTAACAGTACACTTATTCCTGTTCAATATAACTTTTTAGCTTTTTTTCCTTGCTAGAAGAAATTTAAATTCATTATATGAATGTATATGTGTTTTGCTAACTGTCTGATTAAAGATCACAAAGAAACTTTGATTTTGCATCTCAGATTAGCAGATGGTGGACAGATGGTTTAAATTAATATTAATTTTTTTAAAACATAACTTAAATTGTTTATACTGCAGATTCAAAGTTGGAAAGCCAGCTAACATCTTCAGGGTTATTAACACTCTAAAATCTACTTGCAAAAAGAAGCCAATGAAAACCCTTCATCTCTAAGGGGAAATTGATGAAACCTCAGTAAGAAAGATGGTGGGCAAGACAAAATTGTGTAATGCTAAAATTCATTTTAAATAGAATTGAGGAAAAAAAATGTCTAGGAGCCTTAGAACTCAGTCTCAAGAGTTTTATACAACAAACTTTTGGGGGAGAAGGCAAGGAGTGGGTAGCAGACTATTCAAATTCATATAAAATATATGATTGCTAGATTTGAAGGTTTTGTGTTTAAATTCTGCCTCTGGCTCATTCTAGCTACGCGTCTGTGGACAATTAGCAGCTCTAAGCTTCATACAACTCCTTAAAAATATAAGTTTAGAAAGTATAAGATTCAAATGAATACATATTTTGAAAACAATTCATTATTAAGTGGTTATAAAATATATATTTGTATTAATTTATATGATTGTTTTTAAAAAATGAGTAGATTTTTAAAATTAACTTGTTCTTGGGTCTTTTTCCTCCAAAAAATGATGAGGATATAGAAGGGGAAGGATATGTAAGTTACAGAGTAATTCAGAAACTGATTAGCTAGAAGAATAGGATTTTGGAGTTAAAAGGAATTTTAAAAGTCACATTATGTATCTATCTAATCACTCTCTATTGTTATCAGTATTCTCCCTAAAACATTGCTGTCAGGTCATCAACTAGCCTTGCTTATTTCCACTGAGAAGGAACTCATCTAATTTGAACTGATTATATACAGAACTGACTGCTCATTGTGGACTAACCAATTTTTAAAAAGGAAATAATCTCCAAGAAGTGTGTGTTGAACTTCATTCATATATTATCTGTTGTTTGAATTTCATTTGTAACAAGTACACATTGGCCCCTTTTTTTCAGGGCCAGACCTATTATATGTTCTCTTCACTGAGGAGCCAACATTTTAGCAGATTAGAGGCAGTAATCCAGCAGAACTCTCTCAACATTCCCCTCTGGACAACTTGAAAATAAATCCTTAAATAAAAATGTTTAGTGGCAAAGGCAACAAATGGTCAAAGCTAAATATTCTTCCAGTCTAAAACAACTAAGGAGGTCAGCAATACTAGGTGGGTGCCAGCATGGAGCACACTCATCAATAGCACCAGTGGTGGACCCTGGAGGTGACTGCAGCCACCTTAAACTTAAACTCCTTAAAAAGCAGAATAAAACAAGTGGAAAAGGATATACAAAAAAATTGAAGATAATAATTCCTTAAACTTAAAATTGGACAAGTGAAAGCTAATGACTTCATAAGATGTCAAGAAACAATCAAAGTCAAAAGAAGGGGAGATAGAAGAAAATATCAATTACCTCATAGGATTAAGGAAAGTTAATATAAGAACTATTGGACTACCTGAAAGTCATGATAAGAAAAAAGAGGCTAAACCTCATATGTTAAGAAATTATCAAGGAAAACTGCCCCAACATCTTAGATACAGAGGGTAAAATAGATGCCAAAATCGTCTACCACTCGTAAAATAGATCCCACAATGAAAACTCCCAGGAATATTATAGCCAAGTTCCAGAACTCCCAGGTCAAAAAGAAAATATTTCAGGCGCCCAGAAGAAACCATTCAAATACCATGACATCATAGTCAAGATCAAACAAGGTTTAGCAGCTTTCAGGAACAGAGGGCTTGAAATAAAATATTACAGAAGGCAAAGGTGCTATGATGATAATCAATAATAATCTACCCAGAAAAGTTGAGTACAATATAGGTTGGGGGAATAATGGATATTTAATGAAATAGAGGATTTCCAAACATTCCTAATGAAAACATCAGAGCTAAGTAGAAAATCTGACATTAAAGCAGAAGACTCAAGAGAAGCATATTATGGTAAACATGAAAGAGTAATCATAAAGGACTTGATAAAATTAAACTATATTCCCATGTCAAAAATGATACATGCAACTGCTAAGAACTTTATCATTATTGAGGCAGTTAGAATGAGTCTACATAGACAGAGGGCAGGTGTGTGAGTTGATTATGTTGTGATGATCTAAAAAAAGAAATAATGAGAAAGAGGGATGCACTGAGAGAAGGGGGGAGGGAGAAGTTGAATGGAGAAATTTTTCTCACATGAAAGAAGCATGCAAGGAAGAGCTTTTATAGTAGAGGGGAAATCAAGGGGGCTCGTGACTAGTACTTGAATCTCATTCTCATTGGAATTGGTTCAAAGAGGGAAGAATATGTTTAACACTCAGTCTCATACAGAAATCTATCTTACCCAAGAGGGAAATTGGAGGGGAAAGGGATAAAAGATACAGGGGAGGGGTGACATAAGGGAGGGCATATCAAGGAAGGCAGTGTTCAAAAGCAAAACAGACTTTTGAGAAAGGACAGGATAAAAAGATAGAAGGACAAACAGTAAAGAATAGGATGGGGTGAAATACACAGTAATCATAACTGTGAATGTGAATGGAATGAGCTCTCCCATCAAATGGAAGTAGATAGCTGTTGTTGTTTGCACTTCATCTTTTTTTTAATCAGTTGTTTTTTGTTCATTTAGTATTTAAGGTTAGTATGACACTTGAGGAATTGGTTGCATTGTTGTATATATACAGATCTTATAATATGGAAATTTATAACTATTGAGATATATGTACATATATGTATTTATGTATATATTACATATATACATATATGTATTTATGTATATATTACATATATATGTATTTATGTATATATTACATATATACATATATATATTTATGTGTGTATATATTACATATATATTTATGTGTATATATTACATATATGTATTTATGTGTGTATATATTACATATATGTATTTATGTGTGTATATATATACATATGTAGACAAAATCAGGTCTTCTGGAAAGGTGATACATGGGGCCATGCTGTAGAGCCCTAATGGAGGGGAGCACAAAGGTAATCAATGCATTAATAAAGAATTACTACTAGGGGCGGCCAGGTGGCTCAGCGAGTAAGATCACTGGCTCCAGTTTCAGGATGACCTGGGGTTCAAATCCGGTCTCAGATACTTACCCCCACACCCAGAAATAACTGGCCATGTAACCTTGAGCGAGTTACTTAACCCTGATTGCTCATAAAAAAAAAAAGAATGACTACTGTAAGGTGTTTTGTATCCAGTAGTATTGTCTTCCAGACTTACAGGAGCCTGTAGCATTTACATACAAGGCAGGTAGTTTATATGCCTGTGGGGTGCTGACTCTGCTTGACATCAACTAGTGAGACTATACCAGTCATATCCAGTTTCATATGCAAACAACAACAGGGTTTAACAAATACTAGTTACACTGTACTGTTCCCCATTTCTAACTTTAGGAAGAGACGAGCATATTCATAGGTTTTACATTTCTAATGTTCAATCACTAATCAGAGGAAGAATTTGACCTATTTCAAAAGCACATCATACATAAATAACCCTTTAACCACTGTCACATTCTCTTGATGGCAGCACATTAAAAGGTTTTAAAATTGCTTCTCCTTCTGGATTCCCCACAGAGTATCTGTGCTCTTCTGTAAACGACTGTCCTCCACATTCAGGTTTACCTTCACTGTATCTGAAAAACCATTCTGCCCCAAGATACATAGGACACTAAGGAAGACATCTTCATTAATGCCATATAGGCCCTTAATCATGGTGGAAATTGGATGCACTCTCCTAAGATTCTTCATAATGCTTTCTGCCAGATCTGCTACAGACAAAGCCCAGGAAGTGTAACCCTTCAGCTTTATCACCTCATATACACTTTCAACCACCTGTTTATGAACATCCTTCCAATTCTCTGAATCAGCATCAGTTCCCAAAGGAAGATGAAGATTTTTCAGAAACACACTGGCAACATTCACACCACTCCATACAGGAACACTGGAGTCTCCGTGTTCCCCAAGGACCCATTCATGACAACTTGAAGAATGGACACCAAGTCTCTCTCCCATTAGGTAGCAGAAACAGGCAGAATCCAGATTATAACCATTTCTAATAACATGGTTTTTAGGAAAGCCACTTTGCTTCCAGGTCACATAATTCAAAATATCCACTGGATTGGAAACAATAAGCAGCTTGCAATTAGGGCTGTATTTAACAATCTTGGGAATGATGAATTTTAAGATATTCACATTATGCTATACCAAATTAAGAAAACTTTCTCCCTCCCTGCCCCAGCTGTAACAATGACCAGTTTGGGGTTTGCAGTCACACTGTGGTCTTTGCCAGAAACAATCTTTGGCATTTTGAGGAAAAAGCTGCCATGTTGGAGATCCATCATCTCTCCCTTTAGTTTGTCTCCTATTACATCAACTAGGACAATTTCATTAGTCAAATACTTTGTTAAGATACTGATTGTACATGCCATGCCAACTACACCACCCCCAACAACAGTGATTCTCGTTCTGGGGAACTTGATCTTCCTTCAGCACATTCAAAATCAGCTGATCCATAACAGTAGATGCCATTTGGAGGTGTATCTGAGTTCAAACCAAGGTTTCTGGTCAGGCTGCAAAAGTTCTGAGTTAGATGTGAGACTGCTGCTCCCAGACTCTGCCCTTTATTCTTAAAATGGACTGTGGTGTCAGGAAAGTGATGACATGACTTGCAAGTGAATTGAATTTATAGGTTGTGCAAAGTCACCAGCCTCACTTTCTCCTCCAGAGCCATCTGGGTCCAGTGGCAAGATATAGATCAGGATGGCTGATATGATGGCAAGTAGATAGCAGAATGAATTAGAAATCAGAAACCAAAAATGCATTGCTTAGGAGAGACACACTTGAAACACAAGAGTAGGCCTAGAGTTAAAATAAGGATCTGGAGAAGAATCTATTGTCCTTCAACTTAAGTAAAAAACATAGGGCATAGCAATCATGATCCCAGACAAATTAAAGCAAAAGTAGACCTAATTCAAAGAGATAACTGGGGAAACTATATTTTGTTTCAAAGGTACCATAGGGTAGGAGAGGATTCTGGGAAGATGAAAGAGTAGGTCAGAAAACTGTCAGTTCTGCAAATTTCCTCCTCAAAAAAAGATGAAGCATTGTCTCAGAGCAGCAAAAATAAACATGGGGCAAAGCAGTTGGCCTCCTAGGAAAATTTGAGAAGACCCCAGGAAAGACCTGACCCTGTGGTGGGTAGATTCAGCCAGAGTGAAGTGCAAATACCTCTAGACAACCTGGACAGAATCAACAAACAACAAGCCCTAGGGGCATCTGGGTTGAGTGAGTGGCTACTTTAACCTCTGAAACTTTCATTTTGCAAATAATGTTGGGGGGGGGGGGTGTCTAATGACTGAGTTGGAGAAGATTGAAGGACATTCCATTGTCAAAGCTTTCCAAGCACTGTTGTGCTGACCTGACTATCCTGGGTTGTGGCTGCAGGGGAGAAGGAGCTAGCAAGCACCTGGTGAATGTAGTACTGAGAGGCAGAGACCCTATTGGCTGTAGGAACTTGCAAGAGATCAAAGTCCCTTGTTTCATTTCTAGCACAGAGAGGGCAGCTGTTGTCTGCAGCCACTGGAAGTATGACAGGGAGCAAGATCATTTGTGGGACAGTGTGGCCAGGGACCCTAATGGCTGAAGACTGCAGAAGAAAACCCAAGGCTTATACCCAGGATAGATTTCAGAAAATAACAGTAAGAAGGACCTGAGACTTGGGGTATCATTCCCCACCACTCAGGACTAGAACTTGATTATAATTATAGCTGCTAAAAATAAAAAAAAATTAAAATGAGCAAGCAAAGGAGAAAAAACCAAACAATAAATAATTACTACAGGGATAGAGAAGATCTAGGTTCATTTTCAGAGGAAGATAATGGAACTAAAAAAGCCCTCCTTTTTCCATAAGAAACATCAAGTGGTCCCAAACACAAAAAGAGTTCTTACAAGAACTTAAGAAAGACTTTAAAAATCAAATAAGAGAAATTGAGGAAAAAATCAGAAAAAAATAAGAGCAATCCAAGAAAGTTATGAAAAGAAAATCAAGCAACTCAAAACAGAGAATCAAAAACTTAAGGAAGAAAATAATTCCTTGAAAAATAGAATTGAACAAAGGGAAGCTAATGACATTCTAAGTAGCAAGAAATCATAAAATCAAAAGGATGAAAAAGATAGAAGAGAAAGTAAAACATCTCATCAGAAAAACAACTGATCTGGAGAACAGATCAAGAAGAAATATTGTAAGAATAGTTGAACTACCTGAAATTTTCAATTAAAAATAGAATCTTGATACAATATTAAAAGAAATTATCAAAGAAAATTGCCCTGAATTTCTAGAACAAGAAGGCAAAGCAGAAATAGGAAAAAAAATCCACCAATCGTCACCTGAAAGAGATCCCAGGATAAAAGCATACAGGAATTTCATAGCCAAGTTTCAAAGCTCCCAGGTTAAGGATAAAATGTTGGAAACAATGAGAAAAAAATTAATTTAAATGTCATGGAGCTAAAATAAAGATTATGTAAGACTTAGCAACTACTACATTGAAGGACCATACATCTTGTAATACTCTGTTCCATAGAGCAAAATAGCTGGGGTCATGCCTAAGGGTAATCAATCAGAAATGACATTGCTAGAAGGGATGAGGGAAAAGAGGCACACTAACAAATTGTTGGTGGAGTTGAGAACTGATCCCACCATTCTCGCTATCAAACTATCTATACACTTTGGTCTAGAAATACCATTACTAGGTCTGTACCTCAAAGATATCAAAGGGAAAGGGAAAGGATCTATATGTACATAAATATTTATAACCACTCTATTTTGTTGTGGCAAAGAATTAGAAATTTAGGAGATGCTCATAAATTGGGGAATGGATTAACAAGTTGTAGCATATGATGGTGATGAAGTACTATTGTATTATAAGAAATGATGAGGGGGCATAGCTTCAAGAAAAAAAAAACGTAGCAAAATTCATATAAAATGATGTAATATGTAGTAAGAAGGGGTGGCCAGGTGGCACAGTGAATAGAGCTCTGGCCCTGTAGTCAGGAGGACCTGAGTTCAAATCCAGCCTCAGACACTTAACACAAAACCAGCCATGTGACCTTGGGCAAGTCTCTTAACCCCAATTGCCCTACCTTACCCCCTCCAAAAATAAAAAAAACAAAACAAAACAAATCTAAAATGAAGTAAGAAGCACTGGGAGATCATTGTGCACAATAACAGCAATGTTGCAATGAGGATCAATTTAAGACTTGTCTGTTCTGCAGTAATCCAAGATAATCTCAATAGACTTGTGATTTTTTTTTTTTATAAATGGTATTCACCTTCAGGGAGGGAATTGATGAACTGAGTGTAAATGAAGTATAATTTAATTGCTATCTCTTTTATCTTCTTTCTTTGTTTCTTTCCTTTTTTCTTCTTTCTTTCTTTTCTTCCTTCCTTGTTTGTTTCTTTCTCTTTCTTTCTTCCCTACTTTCTTTCTCTTTCTTTCTTCCTCTCTTTCTCTCTTTTTCTTAAAATATAGCTAGTAAGGAAATATAGTTTTTTTTTTAATCTTTCATTTATTTACTTTAGTTTTCAACATCCATTTCCACAAGATTTTGACTTACAAATTTTCTCCCCATCTTTCCTCTACCTCCATCCCAAGACAGTGAGCCTACTGAATACCACTTCCTCCAATCTGCTCTCCCTTATGTCCTTCCACAGTCCCCCACCTAACTTTCTAGTAGGGCAAGATAGGTTTCTATGCCCTAGTGCCTCTTTATCCTATTTTCCAGTTGCATATAAAAACAGTTTCTATTAACATTTGTTTTTAAAATTTTGATTTCCAGATTTGTTGCCTTCTTCCCTCCTCACCCACCCCCACTGGAAAGGCAAGCAATTCAATATAAGTTGTACATGTGTAGCTATGCAAAATGTTTGCATAGTAGCTATATTGTGAAAGACTAATAATATTTCCCTCCATCCTATCCTGTCCCCCACTTATTCTATTTTCTCCTTTGACCTTTTCAAAAAAGTTTTCAAAAGTGTTTGCTTCTAACTACCCTCTACCCCAATCTGCCCTCCCTTCTATCACCATTCCTCTTATCCCCTTCCCCCTCCACTTTCCTGTAGGGTATGATACCCAAATGAGTGTGTTTAATATTCCTTCCTTAAGCCAAATTCAATATGTGTAAGGTTGACCCTTTCACCTTCTTGCTCTTCCCCTCCATTGTAACAGTTTTCTCTTGCCTCTTTTATATGAGATAATTTACCCTATTCTATCTCCTCCACTTTTCCTCTTATATTCCTCTCTCACCTATTAATTTTATTTTTAGATATCATCCCTTCCTATTCAACTGATCCTGTACCCTCTGTCTATGTATACATGTACACACATATACACACACTCACATATGTATTTAAACACACATACATATGCCCTCCTATACACACACACACACACACATATATATATATATATATATATATATATATATTCTTTTCAACTATCCTCATACTGAGAAAAGTCTCATGAGTTACAATGATTGTTTTTCCATGTAAGAATGTAAATAGTTCAACTTTAATAAGTTCCTTATGATTTCTTTTTCATGTTTACCTTCTCATGCTTCTCTTGCTTCTTGTATTTGAAAGTCAAATTTTCTGTTCAACTCTGGTTTTTTCATCAAGAATACTTGAAAGTCCTGTTTCATTGAATGACCATATTTTCCCCTGAAGCATTATACTCAGTTTTGATGAGTAGGTGATTCTTGGTTTTAATCCTAGTTCCTTTGACCTTTGGAATATGATATTCCAAGGCCTTCAATCCCTTATTGTAGAAGCAGCTAGATCTTGTGTTATACTTATTGTATTTCCACAATACTCAAATTGTTTCTTCCTGAGAGCTTATAATATTTTCTCCTTGACCTGAGAATTCTGGAATTTAGCTATGATATCCCTATGAGTTTTCTTTTTGAATCTTTTTCAAGAGATGATAGGTGAATTCTTTCAATGTCTATTTTTCCCTCTGGTTCTAGAATATCAGGACATTTTTTCTTGAGAATTTCTTGAAGGATGATTTCTAGGGTCTTTTTTTTTATCATGACTTTCAGGTAGTCTAATGATTTTTAAATTATCTCTCCTGGATCTATTTTCCAGGTCAGTGGTTTTTCCAATGAGAAATGTCACTTTGCCTTGATTTCTTATAAAGTCATTAGCTTCCATTTGCTGCAATCTAATTTTGAAGGAATTATTCTCTTCGGTGAGTTTTTGAAATTCCTTTTCCATCTGGCCAAGTTAGCTTATTAAGGCATTCTTCTCATTGGCTTTTTGGTCCTCTTTTGACATTTATTAGTCTATTTTTGGTTGTTTTTGCTTTTTGGAGGGGGAGGGCAGGGCAATAGTGGTTAAGTGACTTGCCCAAGGTCACAGAGCAAGTAAGTGTTAAGTGTCTGAGGCTGGTTTTGAACTCAGATCCTCCTGACTCCAAGGTTGGTGCTCTATTCACTGCACCCCCTAGCTGCTCCTAGTCTATTTTTTAAGGTGTTATTTTCTTCAGTATTTTTTGGGTCTCCTTTAGCAGGCTGTTGACTCACTTTTCATTATTTTCTTGCATTATTCTATTTTCTTTTCCCAATTTTTCCTCCACTTCTCTTATTTGATTTTCACAATCCTTCTTGAGCTCCTCCATAGCCTGTAACCAATTCATATTTTTTCTTGGAAACTTTTGATGCAGGATTTTTAACTCTGCTGTCTTCCTCTGGTTCCATGTTTTGATCCTTTTTGTCCCCCCAAAAAGAATTCTTTGGTCCAGTTGTGCTTCCTCTGCTTGCTTATCTTGCCAACCAATTACTAGACTTTTGAGCTCTTTGCCATGGTAGAACTCTGCTTCCAGAGTGGAGAGAGCTGTGTCCCAAATTGCAGGGGTTTTCACAAATGTCAGAACTCTGAGGAGGGTGCCCTCTCTATAGCCACCACGAGTTCTGGAACACTGGTGTTTCTCACCCAGGATCACCACCCAAGACTGTGACCCAGATACAAGCAGGACAAAGCAAGAGCAATTACACTCTGAATGGTTGCTTGGTCCCTCTCTCATCTGCAGGCCAGGAGCTCCAGCGGCAGCCATTTGGTAGGAGCTGCATCCACCCCGCCCCCACCTGTCCCCCCAGGGGCAGGGGCCAGACCATGCTCTTCTGTCTTCTAGTTCCAACAGAGTTTCCTATTGACCTTTTTACTTTCTATGTAGCATTTATGGGTTGAGATGTCTGGAATCTGCTACAGTTGCTGGCGATTCACTCTCCTGAAGTCTGCTGTGGCTGGTCTGTGCCACTGGTTGGAACCACCCCAGGTCTGGGCTGTTGGGACTGCTCAGCCCCCAGTCCAGTGCAATAGACCCTTCCAGTCAGCCTTCCAGGCTGCCTTCAGTTGGAGATTTGTTCCTCTCTGTCACTCTGTGGGTTCTGTAGCTCTATAATTTGTTAAGAGTCATATTTTACAGGTAGGAGGTGGTTGGTGCTGGAGCTTATGCAAGTTCCTGTTTTTAACTCCACCATCTTGGCTCCACCCTCTAAAATGATGTTTTGCATTATTTCAAATGTATAATGCATATCAATTTGCTTATCTTCACAGTGTGGAGAGTAGATTGAGGGGGTGGGAGAGAATTTGGAATTCAATTTAAAAAGAAATGTTAAAAAATTAATAATAATGGTTTAAATAAAGAATCCCTACACCAGCACTCAGCTTTTTATTGGATGGGGTAATATTTCCCTGTATAAGAAAATGTCTGAATAAATCCCATTATTGAATAATATCTATTCATTAATAGTTATTTATTACCAGAAAGTACCTTCAGAAGTCATTTGGCATGAAGAAGCAATGTACCTCCATGGAAAGGACATCACACTGGGAATTAAGAAACCTATGTTCTAGTTCTTACTGGATATGTGACCTTAGACAGCTCCCCTAACCTCAATTAAAGCCCCGAGTTTCCTCAATACTAAAATGAAGAGCTTATAGTACATATCTTAAATCTTTTTCAACTTACTATGGTTCGTTTATCTGGACTATTGTCAGAATCCTATCATTGGCACAGAAGGGGAAAATAGAGTATTCGTTACTTTAAAAAAAACTTTTATTTTTCAAAATAGTTGTCTCAGCTAAGGTTAAATATTTTAACTATGTGTCCTCATCTTAGTCAGTTGTTCAACAGAATAGTCAATGGAGACATGAGTTCAAACCTGGTCTCAGACACTTAGAAGCTGTGTGTGACCCTGGGCAAGTCATTTAACCTTTCTTTGTCTCAGTTTCCACAACACTAAAATGATGATAAATGGCACCTACCCACTCGGGTTGTTGTGAGGATAAAATGAAATAATATTTGTAAAGTGCTTTGTAAACCTCAACATGCTATAGAAATTCAAACTGTTATTGGTAAAATGTTTGTTTTGTTTTTAACCAGGACTATGATTTCACTAGAACAAAGAGTTACTTTTAATAGTACAAATCTGAAGCCATTCTGCAGTTAAGGGAATTGCCTGGGACATTTGGAAATTGGGCTATTTACTCAGGATTACACAGTCAGTGTATGTCAGAGGCAGAATTTGAATCAAGGTGTTCTGGAGTCTGAGACCTATCAGATCACTTTTTACACTTCATTGTATTGTTTTCTCAGCAAATTAAATAAAAGAAACAAAAAGAAGTTTAAGGGGGAAGGACTAGTCATAGAAGAAAAAAATGGACAGCATTATTCCACATACCAAATTTTTTTGAGTCATGATCAAATTGTTATACTAAACCATTCTTACTATTTCTATTTAGTCATAGGATATTTTTAGTTGATGTTTGTTATCTTTTATTTTTAAAGAAAACTTTGAATTTTATTTTTAAGAAATGCATGTTTTCATTTTTATGATACTGAATGCTTTCTAGTGCCAATAAAAATTAAGCTAAAATTTCAAGTTTCCTTTAATATAACTGTTACTACCTTCAGGTATTTTCATGAAATTATTTATCTCTTTCTTTTAGGAAAGTACTTTACCTTTATACTGAATCCATTCCAGTATGCATTGGTGATAAAAAACCACAAACAATTTGCTTTTGACAAGTTTAGAGATGAAATATTAGGCAAAGTTTTCTTGGTCCCAACTGGATTCCCAGAAATGATGAGTAGAATGAAAGACACCTATAAATTTCTACAAAGCAAAAGTTTAAGCTTGTCTTGTAACATTCTAATGCAGAATCTTCAGCACATCGTCAAGGAGCAACTTTCACAAGCCAAAAATTGGGAAACAAATCAATTGTGCAAGTTTTGTACATCAATAATATTTGAAGCCACATATTTAACCTTTTATGGGAAGGATCCTAGCACAAATTCAAGTAAATTTATACATGAATTAAGAGAAGATTTTGTTAAGTTTGATGATGAATTCTTGAGCTTTTTGTCACCTTTTTCTACATTATCACTAAGATCTGCCAAGAATATTCGAAAAAAGTTGATACAAAATTGTTCATCAGAGCGCATCTCCAAAATGCAAGAAACATCAGAAATTGTTAGAACTAGAAGAATTATTCTTGAGAAATGTACAGAGCTCCAAGAGCATGAAAAAGGAGGTAAGAAACTTGTGAGTGATTACTTGTCAAAATAAAATAATTTACTATAGACCTTTGAAATTAAAAGACAAAATGGCGACCTTGAAATTTTTTATGCTCTTTCTAATTGGCTAATGATAAAATGTTTCACTCTGAAACAACCGTCTATGATAATTGATTTTTTTTTTTTTTGCTGAGGTGGTAAAACAAGATACTTAACGGTGATAATGAGAAAGATTATAACTGAGCTGCATTTACTCCCTTTACCCTTTCCTTTCCCTTCCCCTTTCATCCCCCCCCCCCAACATTACATTTTAAACTATTCTCATTAAGCAGAAAATTAGACTTCAGAAGCCTATTGGTCCTCATTAGCATTCACTGATCCTTGGCTGGGTCTGTGTCCTAACATCTTTTAATTAGCACACTGCAAATCTAATCAGTGTAATAAACGCTATTAATCTTCCTTTTCACTTATTTTCTCCCAGCACATCATCTTGCCTTTCTGTGGGCCTCTGTGGCAAACACGATTCCAGCTACATTCTGGACAGTGTATTATCTTCTGCAGCACCCAGAAGCTGTTGCAGTGTTGCGTGATGAAATTGACCATTTGCTACAGTCAACAGGTCAAAAGAAAGAGCCTGATTTTAACATCCTGTTCACCAGAGAACAATTGGACAGCTTGGTCTACCTAGGTAATTTATATTTATCTGTTATGAAGAGAAAAAGGTACCTCTCTCCAAACTGTGTTTATCACTCATTTCTGTTTACTGAGAGGTGGAGGACACAGCTGCTTAATTGACATAATAACACCCATTTACATCAATTATGAATTATGTAGTTTATAGCTGTAGATACTCTCATTGCATGTAAACATTAAGGCCTAGGTAATTAACTATGCAAGGTATGCAAAAAAGCTAAATTAGAGCTTTGCAATTATTTGAGAAAAGTTTATGCCTATTAAGTTGTTTGATTCTGAGCATCTGGTGGAGTGTTAATACATTCCAAACAGCATTAAACTTTATTGACAAGAAAGGTATATATATTTTTTTCATTTAAAAAGAAAGTATTTTAGAAGATGAACTTGTATACAAAATCCTTTTTTTATTCCGTAACATAGTGCTTGTACATTTACTCTTAAAGTTGTATTTTCTGTGCAGCTTAGAATTTGTAATTCTTATGGAAATATAAAAAAACAATTCTGATAGAAATTCATGATGTGCAAAAAATTCAATACAATTCAATAGAAATATTAAAATCATAAAGGAAATAGTTGATTGAAGAGATATATGTGGCTGTTTGAAATTATAGCCTAAGTTGCTAAAGATTAGATGTTTCCATCCCTTCATAGGGTATGGAAAAGCCTTCATAGGCTTATTTTAAAGTGTTATGGGGTTTTCATCTCAGTTCTTTTCTGAAACAAAAAAAGGCATACCTGTTTACTAGATGCTGTAAAGGTGGATAGTAGAAATGAAAGACACCTCAAAGAACTTTGAGCCCAGTCCATCTATCCCTTATCAAAAACCCTTCTATAGCATTCCTAAAAAGTGTTCATCCAACCACCACTTGAATACCACTTGGAAGGGGAACTCCATTCATTTGGAAGTTTTTTTTTTCTTATATGCAGTAGGTATGTCCATATTATTAATTCACTCCTGCTCATTAAACAATTTCCAACATATGAAAAGAAGAGAAAATGGTTGTCCTCCATGTCTACCCTACTGGAATTGTCTAGTTGAGTACTATATTCCAGAATAAAATGTTCCTGCTCTCTTTTGCCATCCAAGTTAGAATAAAACTTGAGCAAATAGTCATTAAAATTGAGAGTGTTTAAATAACAACAACAAAAAGGCAAAAGCAGAAATGTTGGAGTCAATTTAGTAGTCT
Source organism: Petaurus breviceps papuanus (assembly GCF_028583685.1). Lineage (NCBI taxonomy): Eukaryota > Metazoa > Chordata > Mammalia > Diprotodontia > Petauridae > Petaurus > Petaurus breviceps. The sequence continues at coordinate 74,957,540 of NW_027186304.1, read as the reverse complement.
TTTAGCCTTTAGTCATTTTAGGGATTGAGGCCAAGTCATGTGTTTCCCATTTTACAAAACTAAGAAAATGAAATAATGTACTTACTGGTTGTGATTCTTTTGCTATCCTGTGAATGACATTGACCAAGTAATTTAACCTCATTAAATTAATTTAATGAGCCTCCTTTTTTCTATTTCCAGAACATGATAATATTTATAACACTTCACATTCATTCAACAAATATTATTTGTTAAGTGCCTACAGCATATGAGTCTTATAGAGAGACATAAAGATGTGTGTTAAAAAAAAAAGGTTCCTCCCTCAGGGAACTTACCATCAAGTAGGGGAAATAAGACATATACACAATTAAAGGTAATATAAGGTCATATGTGACTAGTACCTAAGGAGGTTAAAGTGACTCTATCTGAAGAAATCAGAAAGATTTTATTCTGATAAATTTAGTAAACCTTTACTAAGTGTCTACTGTTTAAGGCACTAAACTAGGTACTGGAGATAGACAGAAACATAGTAATTCCTACAAATCAAGGTCCTCTATTGGAGAGAAATCTATCACATATACAAATATGTGTTGAACAAGAATAGTTGAGAGAACAGAACATTAACAGCTGGGAAAATCATGAAAAGCATAATGGAAGAGGTGGCACCAAAACTGAGCCTTGAAAGTTGAAAGAAGATGCGGGTTGAGACAGGCAAAAATAAAGATGGCATTTCTTTCAGGCATGGGAAATTACTTCTGTGCATGTGTAAAAGCAGGGAATGTGTAGCCATCCAGGTTGCCAAGAATGTACTGTCTGGAAATTTTTTTTTTTCTGTAAAGGATGAATTGGAGTGAGGAAAGAATAGAAACAATTATTCTGTTAGTCCAGGCAAGAAATGATGATACTCTGAACCAGGGGGATGGCTGTGAGTGAAACATGTTAGAATTTTTAGGGAGGTAGAGCCATTAAAAGTATAAAACCATTCAAAGTCATTGTTGAGTGAGAAAGATGGGATAGAAAGAAAAAAATCAAATATGACTTCTTCAAGTTTTCAAACCTGGGTGCCTGGGGGGATGGCAAAAGAATTCCTTCAGCAACAATAGGGAAGATGGGAGAAGGCCAGTTTAAGAGAGGAAAATAAATTCTGCTTTGAACACACTGAATTTGAGAAACTATGGAACTTCTAGAAGGAAATATCTAGCAATCAAGGTAATGGCACATAGTTGGAGTTCATGAGAAAGAGATTATTGTCTACTGTTCAGTCATTTTAGTCATGTCCGACTCTTCATGAACCCATTTGAGGTTTTCTTGATAAAGATACTAGAGTAGTTTAGCATTTTCTTTTCTAGCTCATTTTGCAGATGAGGAAACTGAGGAAAACAGGGTTAAGTGATTTGGCAAGGCTCCCACAGCTAAGTGTCAGAGTCTGGATTTGAACTCAGATCTTCCTGACTCTGGGTCAGGTGCTTTATCCACTATTCCACCCAGCTTCCCAAGAAAGACATTAGGGTTGCATGTGTACATTTGCATAGAAATCATCTGCATAGAAATGTTGATTGAACCTATGGAAGCTAAGGACATATTCAAGATAGCAAGGGAATGGGGCGGCTAGGTGGTGCAGTGAATAGAGCACCAACTCTGGAGTTGGGAGGACTTGAATTCAAATCCGACCTCAGACACTTAACACTTATTAGCTGTGTGACCTTGGGCAAATCACTTAACCCCAACTGTCCTGCCTTCCCCTCCAAAAAAGAAAAAAAGAAAAAGAAAAAAAAAGATAGCAAGGGAAGAGAGAGAAGAAAAAGGAGCTCAAAAGAAAACTTTAGGGAACAACCATGCCAAGAAGATGGATGATGGTCTAGCAAAGGAGGCAAGGGCCAGGAAATAACAACGTCATGGAAGGCCAAAGGAGAAGAGAATACTCTGCCCAAAGCTGCAGATAAGTTAACAAGAGTGAGATGAGAAAAGACCATTGAATTTAATGGTTAATTTAACTTTGGTGAAAGTGGTTTCAGTTGAAATATGGGTTTGAAAACCAGGTAGCAAGTGGGGTGGTAAGGAAGTGGGGTAGCACGTCTAAATAAGCCTCTTTGCTAATACCATTTGAAAGAGGAGAAATAGAGGATAATAATTTGAGGGGATGGCAATCTCATGAGGGTATCATGAAGGGAGAAGCATCTAAACTGGACTTGAAAGTAGATTGGAGGATAGAATACTACAGAGAATGTTAGCAAATCAATGAAGACAGAAAAATATTTATGTGCCAGAAAATATGTGAAGAGGAGTTATAGGAGACAAGATTAGAAAAATGGGTTATATCCAAATTTTTGAGGTCTTTGAATGGAAAATTAAGACATATAAGCTTTATTTGATAGATAGTAGAGAATCATTCTAGGGTTTTTACCTAGCACAGTGCTAGTCAGAACTCTTCTTTGGGAAGATTCATTTAACTATGCTATATAAAAGGTATAAGTAGTACCATGTCATATTATATAGAAAACTGGCTTTGAGGTTGGGAAGAGTTGGTTGTAGTTCCTGACTCAAGTACATATTGACTGTGTGACCATGGACAACTTACTTAATCTCTCAATACCTCAGGTAACTCTCAGACTTTAAGTTGCAGAGCAGATGCCTGTCTTTATTAATAGAGAGTATTTCCTCACAGGGAAGTTCTTCATCAATGAAACATCATAGGTATGACCCAAGAAAGGGGGAAAATAAGATGGATTGGAGTGGAGAACGACTGGAGACTTGGAGACCAGTAAGAAAGCTATTGAAATAGGCCAACTAACAGTTAGTGAGGTCCTGAATTTGAATGGTAATGAAAAGGTTGGATTCAATACATATTGTATAGATAGAATTAAAAGAATTTGGCATTTAATTGGGTGCAAAGGAGAAATTGCTGATGATTTGAGGTTTTGAGCACAGATTAACTTGGAGAATAATGCTATCATCAATAGAAATAGAAAAGTTAAAAAGAAACATGGGGGAATGAAGTTGGAAAGATTATAAAGTATTTGAGGGACTCAACAGGTAGTGAGATCTAGCAGGTATCTGGAGAAGTCAAAATTGGAAGTATAGATTTAGCAAGTTCATTTAGAGATGAGAATTTAAGTCACTGGGAGTAGATGAGATGATCAGGGAAGATTGTTGAGAGAAGACAGCACAAAGAGAATAAACATATTAAATACTGATTTGGGGCTTGCTAAGCTCTTTGAAGATAATATCTCATTTGACCCTCAAAACAAACTTGTGAGGTAGGTGCCATTAAAATTCCCTTCTTTCAGTTGACCAATATGAAGCAGAAAGAGATTAGGGGACTTGCCTAGAATCACACAGCAATTAAGTATCTGCAGTCAAATTTGAACTCAGTTCTTCCTGACTGCAGGCCCGGCACTCCTGCTGAGCAACCTAGCTCCCTTTCCTCTGTTGAAAGAGGGAATAGAAAAAGTTCAAGGACAAAGATTTGAGGAATGTCTCCTCCTAAGACTTAGAATGAGCAAGAGAAGCCAGGAAATGAGACAGTGATGAAGAAGGTTAGAAGAAAAACACGTTTATAGCCATAAATAATGTTTCTTACTGCCTAGTACCATTTGACAGATTTAGAGGTAAAGACAAGACCAAAGACATGAAGATACCTGTTTTGAGAAATTTGCCCCTTGGTTGATGACTTAAGATTATGGAGGAAGTAATGTGAAGGAAGCTTATATTTGTTACCAGCTGTAGTTCAGAAGATAAGTGGTGTTTTTCCCTCTATATTTTTTATACAGTACCAGCGAAAGATTTATTTCATTCGTGGAGAGAATTACATACAGACACATAGCATACAGACATATAAACTCTAACTGTATGTATACTTCTATGGTTATTACATATATATGCATATATGTGTGTGCATATGTTTATTTTATATATCTATATGTAGATAGATAGATAGATAGATAGATAGATAGATAGATAGATAGATAGATAGATAGATA
>NW_027186304.1:74950426-74953571 GCF_028583685.1 Petaurus breviceps papuanus | reverse complement strand
ATAGATAGATAGATAGATAGATAGATAGATAGATAGATAGATAGATATTCCTTTCGGAAATCATTTGAGGAAATGCTAAGGAGCCTAAAATATATGCTCAAGGTCCAGTTCTAGTACTATCTTTTATAAGAGGCCTTTCCTGATTCTTTCCATTATTATGTTGCCCCTTCACCCAAAATTACTTTGTATTTATTTTGTACATGTGTGTAATTGAATTCTCTAAATAGAGGTTGTTTCTTTCCAATAGGATATAAGCTCCTTGAGAACAGGAAGCTTTGTTTGGTGTTTGTCACATAGTAGGCACTTAATAAACACTTGCTTATTTTGATTTAATTAAATTTGTATCACCAGAACCTAATATAGTGCCTATCCCTAGCTAAGGCACAAAGTAAGTCCTTGTTTAATTGAATTGATTGGAATGTATCAAGTCTGAATTTTTCCTTGTGTAAATAGTTGCCATTACTACAGAGGTATGAGTTTATTAGGGTATAAGTCAATCATATATACATTAGTAGTATTAGGGCTCACATGGACAGGATTCCAGTTGGCATCATACAGTCATTTCATGTCAACCAAAGTTCCCTGTGTATTCTGAATTTTTAAAACATGAGTTATTATCTCAATGTAGAGGTGAAGAGAATTGTAATTCTTTCCAGAATGCTGTTAGACATCACACTGTAGAAACAATTATCTTTGAAATTTTAAAAGAGTAGTAAGACCTGCCCCCCAAGTGTTTATTGCAACTTAACACAAATTTTTAAATCAATCTGTGGTCTCATTGCTTCTGGTGTTCCCTCTAGTGATATTGATTGTAGCTCATCCCTGCCTGACTATTTGTTGCCACTCTTCTCCTTGTCTTCCCAAAATTTGACGATAGGGGAATCTACCCAACGTGCCCAGAGATCTTGCTTTCTTTTTCTTGACATTTAGAGGGTGCCACTGAAGAATCCTGGCTGTCCATCTGTCATTCCTTGTTCTTGCCACATGACCAATCCATCTTCTCTTCCTAATCCCTTGATGGCTTCTTTTGCTCAATTTTTCCTAAGAGTTACTCATTAAGAATACATTGCAGCCTCCTTACATCTATCTTATGCCTTTCCATTGCTTGCTATGTAACACTTATTTCTAGTTATTTAGAAGCACTTTCATCCTTGTCTTACTACCATACATCAACATCAGAAAGTAAGTATTGAAAAGTTATTATTTTCATGGGAAACTTGAGGTCAGTAAGAGAGCTTCCAGTTTTTTGAAAGCAATCTTACCTTTTCTCCTCCTTTTCAATTCTGGCCCCAAGTCAATATCCATCTATACTGTCTATCATACACACACATACACGCACACACACATGCAAACACACACTCAATGGTCAAGGTCTTAAAGGTGTGAATCTAAATGCATGTTAATAATATCTAGCATTTATGGAACACTTTGAGGTTGGTAAAGCATTTTATGCTTTATCTCATTTTATTGTCCTAATGACCCTGGGAGGTGTGTAGCAGCAAGCACCCCAGTGTCCCCAGGGTGTCTGCCAACACAGGTTCTTAGATCTGCTTTAATAAAGGAAAGCAACTCAAAATGGGTTAACAAGCTTACTTTAATCAGTCAAACATATATATCGTTTACTTAGTTCAGGGGGAAAAGGTCAGCACCCCAAACTTCAGAGTATACAGACAGAATTATCAAGACAGAGAAACAGATCAAGCAGACAGCTTTCCAAACTGTCCAACCATTACATCCATACCAAGTCAACATCTGGGTTTTTCAAAGCCAGAGGGCTCTCAACAATGGCTTCTCAGAGTCTCATCTGATCAAATCACAGAACACTTCTCAAAGTGAGCCCCAAAACAAAGCCTCAAATCAGGGTTTACATAATCTTTCTCCTGGCTCAGAGAACATAACAACCTTCTGGACCCACTGGCCAATCAAAAAGTATCTACTGAAAAACAAGCCTCCCAACCCAGGCTCCAGGTGCACTTTAGCCTAGGGGCAGGGAAGATCTTAAAATTTTACATTCCCATTACAGGAGGAAAGTCCTATAATTATCCTCATTTTACAGAAGAGGAAAATGAGGCAGAAAGAGGTCAAGTGACTTGTCTAAGGCCACACAGTTTGTAAGGATGTGAGGCTAGATTTGAGCCCAGTTCTTACTGAATCCAGAAATCCCAGCAATATACATTTGTCATCCATTTGGTATTTCCGGTATAGATGGATGGGCCAGATTCCTTTGAGTTGTTACATATCTCTTGAAAGAGATTTTGCAATATATTGGGGTTTGATTCAATCAGAACAGTCCCATCCACAAATAGGAGCCCATGGGGGACCGCAATATCTATAGACCTATCAGAAGTTTAGGAATTTTTTCCAAAATGTTGAATGGATCCCCATGGTAAACTTTTTGGAGTTCAAGGACCAGAGTTACACAGGCTCACAGGCATGGGTGGATTGCAATTGGCATTAGAAATAACTCCCAAATTGATGAGATCAAAGATCCATTTGAATATTAAAATAAGCCACTTGAATCCAGAGATCATAAATATTAGTATAATTGCAGACCTTGCATATAGCAGGCACTCAATAAACACTTACTGAATGAAGGAATAAAGGAATGATCAACCAAGTGTCTTATATTTCAGTGACTCTAATGCTATACCTATGCTTGCTGGTGGCCTCCATAATACCCAACTAACATTTACTTCATGCCAGATGAAGTATATTTTTTTTATTATCATGCTGCATGCAGGATGAAGTATGTTTTAGGTAATAACAAAGCTAATTCAAATTTTAAAATCCATCTAAAGTATTCAAACATTTGACCAATTTTTAAAAATTATTTGTTTAAGCTTCACACTATTCTACTTACCTATTCATAAAAAGCAGTAGCAGAGAATGTGTTTCCTACTTTAAACCATCCACTACTTAAGATATATAGTAGAAACATATTTTTGTCCAATGAATTAGAAATGCTTTCACATCTGGATTCTACCTCCATTGCATGTTAAGGCATCATCTCCCAGATGTTACAGTCCTCTTCAAGAATGAAGGACAAACAACTACCTCTGAGTAGAAAGAGGAGCTGTCCCACTGGGGACACAACTGGAACTGGCCAGTTGAGCAACATAGCTCCTCTCTCTTCTCCCCTCCCCTC
>NW_027186304.1:74913747-74950026 GCF_028583685.1 Petaurus breviceps papuanus | reverse complement strand
CCCCCATCTCTCCCCTCCCCTCCTCTCCCCTCCCCTTTCCTTCCTTTTTCCTCTGTCCACATAAGGTATCATACCCTTACCCGTAGATGCTCTGCCCAAAGCAATGTAAATTTTGATGCTGAAACCTTGTTTTTGTTTTTTAAGGACCTTGCCTTAAACCCAAATCATTATGGCTCTCACTGATTGGCCAACAATAAGTCCGAGACCAAGCCCCACTTGGTCATTGCTTGGACCCTGACTGAGAGAGCATTTGTTTTTTCTATTTTGGCCAGAAACACTGAGGGTTTTCCCTTCCCAGACTGATTTTTTTAAACTAGGTTAAGAAGACATACTCTGCCTCATTTCTTACCTATCCTTAATCACTGAATGGGTGCTGCCTCAGTTAAACTGAGGCCTACTAAAGACCTTAGTTTAAAAAGACCAAGGTCTCCCTCTGCATCCTGGGCCATTTCCAGTCATCCTGATCTATATGTTATCACTGGACTCAGATGGCTTTGGAGGAGAAAGTGAAGCTGGTGATTTTGCACAGCCCTTCCTCACTTAAAACCAATTCACTGGCATGTCACGGTATTACCTCCCTCATACCATGGTCCTTTTTGAGAACAAAGGACGAACAAGAACTCCAACAATCACATCCCTTCACCCCTGTCTTCTAAGTCCACGTGTACAGCAGAACTAGGAAGACAACAAAACTGATGTTGCCCTCACCACCAGCTTCTACCACATTGCCTATGTACATCGGCATTCATAGTGGAAGTGATTGTACAACAGTCCACACCAATCAAGATGGTCGATATTAATAGATTGCCATGTCACAGTATATTCATTTTACAATAAAGACAAGTACACGTAGATAACATGGCATAAGTGGATGAAGTGCTCAACTTAAAGACTAGAAGCCAGGGTTTGAATCTCTGACACATTCCAGCTGTGTGACACTGAGCAAGTCACAAAGCCTCAGTTTCATCCTCTGCAAAATGGGACTAATAATACTTATGCTGTATACCACACAGGATCATTATAAGGAAAGTGCTTTGAAAGCCTTAGATTGCTATAGTAATGTGAGTTATTCTTAAATGACACCCAAGGCCTATGTTTTTGGGTGTCACGCATTGCAGTAAATCAAAATCATCTGTCAATTTTTGCAGCCCATTTTTGGAAACTTTTCAGTGTAAAAGTGATATGTGTATCTCCATCTGACAGCATTCCTTGTATTTTTCTGCCTTTGTGTGTTGTCACCTAGGGAAGTACTCTTGTTCTAGTATATCACCAAGGGCCTTGGAAGACATAACTGCTTGGAAAACAACTTTATGTACTAAGAGAGGGAATGAAAGAACTGTTTTCTAGCTGCATGAAGGCAGCAATGGAGAATCAGAATGTTGAAGGTGAAGGCAGGGCTTGGAGGAGGAGTCTGTTGTCTGTGATGGGCTGGTCAGTCTTGCTTATCTGAAAGCACAGACATCGTCCCTCTAATCCTCATCATGGCTATTGTTGGCACATTGAAATGCATAATGTAAGCGATCAAACTATTTGCCTTTTTGATATAAATTTTCCTACAATCCACTCTAATAAGTCCATTATTAGAGTATCCCATTACCTGCTAAATGTTAGTATAGATTAGCAATCAATTACACACAATAAGTTTTGTAAAACATTTCAAAATTAAAGATTGTGTTTAATTAAAATCAACTTACATGTGAAAGCCAAATGAACTCATGATTCCCAATGACCTTTTATTACCTGCAGTCCCTTGTCTGGGCTGGGTGATTGACAGCTTGTTGTTTGGCTACCATGTTGTATTTCAGCTGACAAGACTTTTCATTTTAACTCAATTTCCCTGCCTATCACAAGCTGGTGGCAGGCCAGGCTGGAGTCACCCAGTTTTGCCTCAGCAGCTTGCTCTATTTCTCATTAGTACGCATTTATTCAGTGGAAATTGGAAGACAAATGCTTGAAGGCATGCGAACTAAGTATAGCAAATTAGGTTTAAAGACTGAATATTTATAAGTATATTGAAACAGGGTTTCTTTTTAAAAAAAATTTAGAGTGAATTGAGAACTAAGTGCTAGCTTTGGTATAAAAGAAGTGAAGATAGATGTAGGAGGATTCTAAGAATAACAATACTACGAGCTTTCTCTTTACATTTTGGAAATCTGTAAAAAAAAAAAAAAAACTCTGACAACACCTTATCAAAAAGCAACCTGGCTTCTCCATGATATGGAGCTTGTACAAGGAAGTTTAGCACCTCATGTGTAAGAAGGGGGGAAAAATGAGGGTCATGTTCATTTGCTGCTTGGTTATCCCTTGGTATGCTTTAAATTGCCTTGTTTGTTCGGCACTAGCACAGAAACAGATGTTGCTTTACCGTGCTGGATAATTTACTGTTCCTCATGGTGCCGAATAGAAGTCCTCTTGAGCTGCCCAGCTGGTCTGTCAGTAGCACTGGCTGGTGTCTGCCCAACTATGACAACTGCAAGTAGATGTGGTTTTTATTGGGTACTTGTCATTCTTTCAACTTAGCACTTTCCCCCCACATATATACATGGGCTTTCTGGAAAAGGAACTCTGCATGTACATGTGTGTGTACGTGTGTGTGCATGTGCACGTGTGTGTGCATGTGTGCGTGCATGTATGTGTGTGCATTGTGATAATGTGTGCATGTGCATGTGTGTGTGCATGTGCGTGTGTGTTACGTTGCAGGCCCACATAAGCTCCACTCTCCTTTGTTGATCATAATGTGACTCATTACTTTTGTCATCTAATGATTATCAGCATGACTGCTCAGAGCAAGAGCCAAGCTCGCCTTCCGCACATAACTGGTACTGGAAGGTAAGACAGATTTGTCATTTATGATCTGACCACTAAGCTGCACTTTGTGCTCCATTATTGTGATTAACTTCTGCATAAGATAGGCTTGCCCAGTTGTCATTTGTGATACCGCAGTGGGCCCAGACTGTCATGCTTCCTGGGAGCAACTCAGCCAGTAGGCTCTGACTGTTGTTATTCATGTTGGTAAATGTGAACCTGCCATCTCACAGGGGACACTCCAGGATTCTTTTGCTTTTCTTCTTCCTTCACCCTCCTTCCTGGACTTTTTGGGGGAACATATGTCAGCTACCATTTTCCAACAATAGGCTAAAATGGTATTATCCCCTCACAGGGCTTTCCAAGAAAGCTGACAACATTCGGCTGGGGCTGAACATTGCCTTTCGTACCCTGGAAAGTTTGGTTGCCAGTGCTGCCAGTTGAAATCTATCGTGTCAGGTGCCTTGTGGCTATATGCGGTCGAGGCCATGTTCTGGAACAAAAGTTGTTGTTGTTGTTGTGTGTGTGTGTGTGTGTGTGTGTGTGTGTGTGTATTTTACTGGCTTCCTCATCAACAAACGGATTTGACTCTGCCTGATTATAGTAACAAAGGCAGTCTAAAAGAATATGCACAACCTCATTGTACGTCACATCGAATCATTACCCTGGCCACACAGAGCTGACCGCAGCCTCATTTCTTTAGACAAATGCACGCTTAGGGAAAAACCTCCTGTGACAAAACATTCAAACCTCCCTCCCCCCTTTTTTATATTATGCAAGCTGGGCACAGATTTAATTTTTAGTGAAACCAACTTTGTTATCTTTTATGCAGACACAATTCTGCTGTGAAGTGCCCATCTTTAATAATGTAACCTGTGGGTACTGTGGGCCACAAAGCCTTGCTGACTGGTCACAAGGAGAGAATTTGTGTGTGTGTGCATGCATATGTTTTACTGCAAACTATAAACATAGCTACTTATCATTTTGTGGCGAATAAACTATTTGGAGCTGTTTTTGCTTTGATGAATAGAAGGAATCAGGTTTTATATTCTAGCCCCCTTCCCATACATGCTAGAGGAAAAATAGTCAGTTTTGATTATGAAGAGAAAGATGCAGACATAGACAGGAGCTACATCCTGATATGCATGCTATCAGAATGATTTATGCAAATTATGCATATTATTCCCAAAGGAATTCCTCCTCAAACTGCCAGGATAAATTGCCGGAAATTAGCCATAAAATCTGTCGTGCTAGGAGCAAAAGGTGAAGGCCACTGGGAAAGCAAGGACGTTCAGTTTCTGGAATCTTCCAGGACATGATGGAGCCTGATTATTTTAGCTAGGTCCTGAGAAGGATGTGGTTTCTCCTAAAGTATTTTCCCAACAAATACTGAATCACACTTTATTTTCCACTAACATAAGAGCCTCAATGCTTCTTTAACAGCTAATCTAGCTTTGAAAAATTTTAGCACTTTTCAAAGAGATAGAACAACCTTTCTCTAGGTTGCCTTGCTTCCCCTGAAAGTTTGAATGATTACTGTTCCAAAGGAAGGATTGCTTAGGGCTTATAACTTTCTTTCCAACTAACTGGCAATGTCAGGTCTACTACTCCCTTACACCAAAGTATCAAAGTATGAGGGATCATGACATCTTAAAATTCTCTTTTGCTTTCTTGCCTTCCCACTCCTCACTGGGTGCTTCCATGAGTTGCTTCCCTTTTGGTCCCTGGTGGGTGTGTGCAAAAAAAACATTTTTTTTCAGTTGATTGTTTAGGCAAGCAGTATATGAATAATGAGGGAGTCCTTCTAAAAATATCCATAACTTAATAAATAATTGTTGATTGTTTTCTTACTACAGAAAGTGCCATTAATGAGACCTTACGAATGACCTCAATTTCTGCCAATATACGTTTTAATGAAGAGGATGCCACCCTAAATTTAGGAAATGAAGAAGTCAATCTACGAAAAGGAGATGCCACCATCATTTACCCACCATTGCTGCACTATGACCCAGAAATCTTTGAGCAGCCTAAGGTAAACATTCAGCTGATGCATGCTACTTACTTTTTAGGCTCCTAGTTCATTGCCTTTCATGGGAATTTTCTTTTTATCTTGTTGTTACTCCAAACAAACAAATAAGTCTTCCCACTTTATATTGTGTTTTCTAGTACCCAAAATGTCATAGGATCATAGATTTAGAGCTGGAAGAAACCTAAGAAGTCATCTAGTCTAATCCCTTCTTTTTCCAGATGAACAATTAAGGCTTTAACAATTAAAGAAATTAAGACATTTGGGAAAGGACACACAAATTGTACAGCTCTGATCTGAACCCTTATCCTGTGACCCAAATCTAGCCCTCTTTTCACTGTATCACATTTACCAAGAAATATAGTGCTAAAGCTGCTGTTCTTTTCAAAGACAATGATCATTATATTTAGACGCATAAATGTTGTGATAAATATAGACTTTGTTTGGCAGGGGATTATTGGATAGAAGTATAAAAATCAGAGGAAGCATTATACAGAGTTAGAAAAATTATTTTAAAAAATTATAAAACAGGGTTTTTTTTTAAATTTGAGGCAATTGGGATTAAGTAACTTGCCCAGAGTCACATAGCTAGTAAAAGTGTAAGGCTGAATTTGAATTTAGGAGAGCAGGGATTTATTGATGAATGATGTGAACTTTCTTGTTTAGGGTTTTTTAAAAAAAGTAGGATTTACTCTTCATACTCTAAAATCAGCATGGTTTTCTTTGCTTCAAAAGCTTTTTGGTCTTTTGTTTTGGTTTGGTTTTACCTCTCATCATAGGGATTTGCCCCTAGTTGATCAATTATCATGGTGTTGTGAACTTGTGTTTGTAAAACTGTTGCCTTGACTCTCAAGCTCTGGGTATAATTGTGTCATCTCCTTGTATTTTTTTCTGAAGCTAGAGTTAATGAATATCAAAGACTGGAAATTAATCCACCCTAGCTCATCCTTTAATACAACCTCTGAAGTTCATCACCTGCATGCAAATTAAATGTAGTCCTACTCTTCCCTAGCTTTGAGGGAAGGGATGTTGTGACAGTGGTCTCTTTAGTGAAATGCAATTTCTGGAAGGTAGATTTCTATGTCCTTATATATAAGTTCATGGCCGGATCATTTTCAGATATACCATCTAAGTAGCTAGATATTTGTGGATCTGACTGGATTAAAATATAGTCTAGGGCGGCTAGGTGGCGCAGTAAATAGAGCACTGGCCCTGGAGTCAGGAGAACCTGAGTTCGGATCCGGTCTCAGACACTTAACACACACACACACACACACAAACCTAGCCGTGTGACCTTGGGCAAGTCATTTAACCCCAATTGCCCTCAAAAAAAATATATATATATATATAGTCTAATTTATAAAGTTAAAGATGGGGTCAATCACCAAAAAAAAGGATAATTTATATTTCTGAAAGCATTTTGGAAAAATCTCCAAAGTGCTGTAACTCTGACCAGTAGAGTACTCTAATTACAGATAATGACCATTGTCTTCATCCTCACTCTCATTTTAAGGAAAGCACCTATTGTGTCTATTAAAAAATAGGATCTGGAGATTTATTTTAAATATTCTATCATTTGTTTCTTGTATGACACTGAGCATGGTCACAACCTTTCTGAACCTTACTTTCCTTATTTGTAGCTACTTGATAATATGCCACTTTTTTAAAAGGGGTCTTGTGAGCAAAATGCTCCATAAAGTTATACATTTGTAAGTTATGATTATTGTTGTTTCAAGCAGGTTTTTGTGAGTATCCTCCATAATACCCAGCTAACATATACGGCAACCAGTTGCAAGTGAGTCAGAGACTGCAATGTTCCAAACTGAAGAATGATCAGTTTCTAGCAACAACATTTGCATTCATGGCCAGAGCTGCTGCATTTTAAACAATGAACACGGAATAGGGGCAGCCTTCTTTAGATCTCACAGACTCACATGTTCTAGAATTGAACTCAAAGTTCTATGTAACTCCTGCTTGCTAGCCTTTATTGTTCGGTTGTTTTCCAATCATGTTTGTCTCTTCATGACCCCACTTAAGGCTTTCTTGGCAGAGATGCTAGAGTGGTTTTCTATTTCCTTATCCTGCTCATTTTACAGATGAGGAAACTGAGGTAAACAGGGTTAAGTGACTTGTCCAGAGTCACACAGCCAGTAAGTTCCCGAGGCTAGATTGAAATCAGGAAGTTGAGTCGTCTTGACTCCAGGCCCAGTGCTCTATCCGCTGCTGCACTTAGCTGCTCCTATCCTACCAAGCTTTTAACTATCTTATAAATTGGATCACTACTAAAAATGATACTTTTAATCTGTATCACTAATGTTCTCAGCACATAGTAAGTGCTTTTTAGATGCTCTTCATTCAGTCAGTGTTTTAATGTGTTCTCACTGCTTAAGAAGAAGAGAATGGTATGGTATAGGAATAGGCTTAAACAAAGTCTATAACCCTCAATAACAAATCTATAACATCATCGACTCCAAAGTCTTAGGATCTCTAAAAAAAATGACTTTAAAACACGACCAAGGTGTCTCTACTACATTTATTAGCTGTTCAACCCTGATCAAGTCACTTAATCTCCTTTGTATTTCAATTTCTTCATTTGTAAAATGGTAAATAACTCATATTATCTACCTCACAGAAAGTATTTCGTAACCCTTAAAGTAATGTATAAGCTAATATGTTGAACTAATGTTAGCCTTAAGATTTTAAATTATCAAGTAAAATAAAACCAAAGAAATTATCTTAGACTTTTAGAAAAATATCATGAAGTTTTAATATAGTGCTTTCACTGGTCCCCCAGCTTATTTCCTTGCCTCTCACAGCTTTTAAGATTTTTATGATGGGAGTGAACATGATTAATAGGGGAAAATGTCTCTGTGTGTCAGCCAGCATCCCAGCTGGTCCTATCATAATGCAGTAGTTCTTGGGGGCACCAGAATATCCTGGTATACAGCCAGTTAGGTCATGTCAGGGATCCAAAAGTGCATTGGGTAGTACTGGTGAACTCTCTAAATGTTCTAAAGTAACCCAACTGTTCTGCTTTGCTAAAAAGTGATCTCTGGGGCCAAAACAAATCTAAACCCCCAGGAAAACCTCCTAGTACCTACCAATAACCCTCATGCTCTTCAGATCTGGGGTCTTCTCAAATACAGAGTATGTCTCTTCAGCTAGCTCAGTATTGGTTGTGGTCACTGCAGACAAAGACTTTGAGTACTTCACATTCAGATAACATCAGACTGGATACAGCTAAAGCCACAAGAACTTTAAAGTCCCAGAAACTTTTGACCTCATTTCACCTAATCTTCTATATCATAGCTTTTTTTTTTTAAAGCAATCGGGGTTAAGTAACTTGCTCAAGGTTAAACGGCCAGTTATTTCTGGGTGTGATGCTAAATATCTGAGCCCAGATTTGATCCCCAGGTCATCCCAACACTGGAGCTGGTGGTCTTACTCGCTGAGCCACCTGGCTGCCCCTTATATCATAGCTTTTGAGGGGGTCAAGTAATAGCTTTCATATCTTTTTGTTGTTTTTGTTGGTAGAGACCCCAGCAAATAAATATTAAGTGGATTAGGGTAGATAGGTGTTCAAGCTCAAGTTTTTCTTCTAAGAAACTTCCAAGGATATTGAGTGTAAGGAAAACATATATACTATTTTAGACACTTTGATCATGGATCCATATCATGACTTCTTTGTTTAATATACTTTGTATGCTGTGTGTTGCCTTTTGAAATTGGAAAGACTTTTAAGTTAGTTATTTGTGAACACTGTATATTCACCAGGGTGGCATTCATGGTTTTTAAATAAGATTAGCATTATCTGTTTATAATGCCTGTTAATAAAATAACTTACAATTCCATAAAATTGCTGCTAAGCAATCGTTGGATCTCAGTCCTCATCAAACAAATCTATCAAAAAAAGATGAGTGAGTTTTAGGTTTCACATAAGTCATTTACTGATGAAATAGCCACATTTTTCCTTAGTTTTGCATTCTAAATTTAGAATACTCCAGGAAATTCCACATAATACAGTACAGACTAAACCATAGCTCTTTTTTGAAAAAAATCTGTTTCCATGGTCTCCTTATGAATTTTGACATACATCTATGAAGATTATGCATATATCCGAATGCAAAAGCAAATGCAGTGTCATTAATGCTAAAATATTAATCTTACTCTGCTACCCTAAGTATATTCTGGGCTGGCACACTGAAAACTGTAGGTTTTTTCTGGTTTTACCTTTCTGTAATAATGGAGTGAGCAGGTGAGCAGAAAAACCAGGGGAATGAGATTGCTGAGGGAGAAGAAAACTAAGAGAACATAGTATCAAGGCTCACAAGAGACCACAGAGGTGAGGAAAGACTGCTGCATCATACATGGTGTGTTTACTGTTTTGGTTGAAAGCATCCTCTCTTCAAGAAGTGGAACAAAAATCTGTGACTTTCTGTGGCTTCGTCATGATTCCAGGATACTAATAATCAGCCCAGTGTTTGCATATTTTTATTTATTACATTATACTACAGATACAGGGTGGTGTAGTGGATAGGAGGGTGGCCTTGGAGTCAGGAAGACCAGAAACCAAATCTTGCCTTTGAGACCTATTAGCTTTGTGGCCTTTGTCAAATCACTTAATCTCTAGGTTTTATCTGCCAAATTAAAGAGTGGCTATGATCTTCTCTGGTAATTGGAGGTTCCCATGCTGATGGATTTATATGTCCTCTGTGGAGCTATGTATATTGATATACCTTGTATATATCAGTACTTTGATTAATAAATGTTCTTGGAAAAGCAAGCATTGTTTTTTAATTTGAACTGAAATTGAATTTTAACAGAATTGGCCTGAGTATGGCTGGGATTAGGAAAAGTTCTATCCTGCTTAGTGATAGGTCTGTGGCAGTAGTGATGAAGAACATTGTACCAGTTCCTCAAATATAATTTCTGGAGAAGGCCAAGGTCTAGGCTTCTTCTAAGAGGAACACTGTATTCCTACAGCTTGTCACTTGGGAGAGTTTACAGACATCTTGTGTGTATGTTTGTTGGGGAGACCATGAATGAATGAATAATTTAAAACATAATAATAGTAAGTAGCATTTATATAGCACTTTAATGTTTGTAAAGTGCTTTATGAATATTATTTCACTTTGTCCTCGCAACAATTCTGGGAGGTAAATACTATTATGCCCCCCATTTTACAGATTATTATACTGAGGCAGACAGAGCTTTGTGATTTGCCTAAGGCCACACAGTAAATATCTGAGGATGGATTTGGATTCAAGTCTTCCTAACTCCAGGTTTAGTGCTCTGTTCACCTTATTTACCGTATGCAAGATATTGTTCCAAGCCTGGAGATTCAAATACAAGTGTAACGTAAGCTCTGAGTTCATTCCCTATCATCTCTTTTGCATTGGCAGCCTGAATCCCTGGAGAATGATTGGCTACATCTCCCCCTCAATGTTCTAGGGGTGGCACCAAGGACTTGTGGGTATCTTTCTTGCTATTAAACCCAATTTCCCATGGTGATGCTTCCCCCATTGATAATCAATTAATGTCAATTCAACTATGGACTTAATTACCTTTTAGAAATTTTCTAAGTCTCTTTTTTTTTTTTTTAAAGCAATCGGGGTTAAGTTACTTGCTCAAAGTTACACGGCCAGTTATTTCTGGGTGTGGTGCTGAGTATCTGAGCCCAGATTTGATATAGGTCATACCGACACTGGAGCCGGTGCTCTTACTCGCTGAGCCACCTGGCCGCCCCTCTAAGTCTCTTTTCTAAGATGGCATATGCAGAACAATTAATGCCAAACATACTCCCAAACCAGGAGCATATTTTCTCATAATTGTATATAGAATAAAGAGTAAAGTGGGCTCAGACTTAGAGCATAAAGGCAAAAGAAGGATACCATAGCTCCTGGAAGGCCTTCTGAGCAAAGCCCAGTTCTCTCTCTTTTTTTTTTTTTTTATGGAGGAAAGATCCTCATAAACTAGCTTTCAGCTAGGCTCTGTGCAGTTTGGCGTGAAGTAGGCTTTCCTTGATATGGCTTCCAATGTCCTCAGCTTCCAATGCCGACACATATCCAGGGGAATGTTTCAAGAACACTGATGAGAAGTCCAAATCTTCAAACTCTCTGAAGGTCCTGTGTTCATATTTTATTTCCTCGGGGAATATTAAAGCTCTTCTCCCTCTTCCCCTACTAGGTGATTCCCTCTCAGAGGACTGGTTGAAACTGCTTTCCCCTGGACCCTGCCTAGATAATAAATCAGTTCCACACTAACTATTTTTAGAAGACCCACTCAGCATAAGGCATATTAATTTAATGCCTTTTATAAATTGATTGGACATCTATGTGGCATAGTAGTTAAAGCGCAGGACCTGGAGTCAGGAAAACTAATCTTCATGAATTCAAATCTGGCCTGAGACACTAGCTCTGGGAAAGTCATTTAACCATGTTTGCCTCAGTTTCCTCATCTTTCAAATGAACTGGAGAAGGAAATGGCAAACCACTCCAGTATTTTTGCCAAAAAAACCCCAAATGGAATCACAAAGAGTCAGACATGACTGAAGCAGCTTAACAGCAACAACATTAATTGACCAATAAATTCAATATCTTCTCACCTTGGAAAAATAATAGTTATAGTATCTTGTTAGTTACTTTTAATCGAGAGAGGGTGATAGAGTGACTCAATTAACTACAACCTGTCCACTCTCACCCAGATTTAATATCTGCTGCCTCTGTGCAGCTTTTGGAGTATGTTTTGCAAAGTTCATATTCCTAAATCTTCAATAATGTTCTAGTGACTTAGGGAGGTTCTACATTGTGAGTTTTGAATTTCTTCCCCAATATCTTGCTCTAAAGAGTGCCAGAAAAAGTCTTATGTGACAGTTCATAATCAACTCTGGCAATTAACATTCTGCCATACTTCCCAATACATGGTGATAAGTTTTAACAGGTATCACTTAAAATGTTCTAGTAAGTTACTCTACATCTTGGTACTTTCAAAAGACCTTCCTTATTCCATTCCACAAATAAAAGAAGAAAAGTTTGGGGCAGCCAGGTGGCTCAGCGAGTAAGAGCACCGGCCCCAGTGTCGGGACGACCTGGGGATCGAATCCGGGCTCAGATACTTAGCACCATACCCAGAAATAACTGGCCGTGTAACCTTGAGCAAGTTACTTAACCCCAATTGCTTTAAAAAAAAAAAAGAAGAAAAGTTTAAAAAAGAAAGAAAAAAGATCAAACCTTCCTTCTCAGAAAGAAAGCCTAGACCCTGTAAAGGGAATGGGAATTTGAAGATCTTCCCTGCCCCTTAATAGACCTGGGGGGAGTTTGAAGACCTCTCCTGCTTTGAAAGTAAACTCTGCCCCCTAATGACTGAATGTAATCACATGGAGCCTGTAATGGAGGGAATTTGCTGAAGGGAAGCAGAGCCCACAGGAAACTGGGAATCAGAGCTAGCCAGATGGTGGGGGAGAGAGTGGACTCTCAGGCAAGGAGACAGAGAGATTTGTGAGTAAATATAAATCTTGTATTGGTTTATGAGAAGGCTGAAGGATGCTGTGGCTCTCAGTGATTTATGGCTTCTGAATATCATTGGTACTATGATGGAATCGACTTACTGGTTTTAGGATTCAGTTTTCTGGTATCTAAATAAATCCTTCAGTTCTATCCTCTACCTGGAGAGTTTGTTATATTTTGCGATCAAACGTCACACAATACTTATAGTGATTGTGGATGCCATAAATATTGCATTAGCTATAGACCCTTACATAGTTCCTGAACAAGTGTAGCCGTCTCAGACCGTAAGCATCAGGAATTGGGGTTCTATTCCTTTTCTCCCAAGGGGGATGAGGAAGTCTCTGTATTCTACACTCTCCTAAGTACCGGGTGCTACAACAAACTGTTGTGGGATCAAGGAGCAACCCTAATTCTCACCCTCTCCTTTTCTCTATTATGAGTCCTGCTACTCCTGACCCACATAAAAAGCTAGGTTTAATACTGAACTAACATTAAAGAAAAAGAAAATCAGGCATCCTAACTCAAAAGGTAAACCTAATCCTAGAGAGATTACAGAGAATATGGTTCCTGTGGGCTCTACCCATAGCAATTAAAGAGTTGGGTCACCTGCAAGTAACCCTCAACCCACAATTCACTAGCAAGTAAGGTTCCCAGATTGAGGTTTTTCCTCTCCTTGGAGTTCTAGGGGTAACCCAGAGGTATTTGGAGGTTATTTTTCTAGTACTATCACTCAGGAGCCCCCATCTTGTGTGTTCTCTCAATATTATTTCTCCAAGTAATATCATCATAGTATGTAATTAATTGACTAATTAATTTCTCCTCCATATCAATTAGCCAATTAACATCTTACAAAGGATGTTTTCTGAGAAGATATAATAAGAAATTAAAAAACAAAGCCTCACCATAATCCAGGATAAACACTCCATTCTTAAACATTTATTTGCTCTCTAATACAATAGGCTCAGAATCAAAGTGATTACTACAAAGCATTTCTTATAATACAATTGCTTTTAGCTGTGGCATAAACATTGGATTAGTTCCTCTATTGCTTCTAAAACACAACTTTTTGGCTTCTGGGTTGATTTCCTTTGAAGATAGGTCAGGCAGGTCACCAGTTTAAAACTGTGCCATCTTCAGCATATTGGTCAGGAACATTTTGACCACAGTCAACCACAGTTCTCTGGAGTCCTCAGAAGGAATAAGCATTATCTTTTTACTTCCTTCCCTTGTGCCATACAGGAAAGAGT
Source organism: Petaurus breviceps papuanus (assembly GCF_028583685.1). Classification (NCBI taxonomy): domain Eukaryota; kingdom Metazoa; phylum Chordata; class Mammalia; order Diprotodontia; family Petauridae; genus Petaurus; species Petaurus breviceps. Next base: position 74,936,443 of record NW_027186304.1, on the reverse strand, counting down.
CTACAAATAACCAACTTTGCACATATATATAGTCTCATATGTACAGTAAATTTAAAATGTCCCCCTCCCTCAAGTACAGAGTTATGCAGATTCAGTGGGAAAAATTTTACAAATTTTATCTGGTTATTATTTGCTTAGTACTAAACCAAAACCTTTATGCTAAAATGACCTTCTCTGACTCAAATATAATAAAGAAAAAAAAATGTTAAAGGCAAAGCAAATCCACTTCCAAAAAGTGATAGCTAGGGAATTTCACAGAACATGTGAGATTTAGAGCTGGGTTCACTTGGAAGTGACACCCTCTCCTTCAGTTGAACAACCAAACTGTTTTGGCTTAGTATTTAGCATCTGTACACTTTAAGGTACCAACTATTCTAAGAAATTATCATTAGGGCCAAGAAAAACTGAGGCACTCACTCTCTGTCTCTTTCACTAAGGGGCCTGTCCTCTGCTTGTGACTCTTACTCAAAGGTTGGGTTCAATGCAGTAAAATTCCTCTGGATTCATGCAACATTTTCTCCAAGGATTCTTGACCACATATGGAATCCAACTGGAGGTCTGGAAAAAAAAATTGGTGCTTGGTTTTTTTTTCCCTCATGTTTCTTCCAACAGGATGCTTACCATGGCCCTGCCATTGGAAGGACAATGTAAATGAGACACTGCCTTTAGCCATCACTATGCTATGGATGCTTCTAGGATGCCAGTGAGAAATCCAAATCCTCTGACTTCTGAAATTCACAAGTTTCTCTTTTGGCAGATCAGGGTGAAGGGTGTGAAAGAGACAGAAGACTTAATCCTCCTCTTCTCCCAGCCACAGCACCAACCTTCTCCACCCCCACCTGCCCAAGCCATTCCCTCTTAGGGGCTTGGTTGTAACTGTTGTCTCTGCTTGCCACTTTAATACTAACACTAAGTTCTGAACAGGCTTATTAGTTATATATCATTTGAATGCCTTTGAGTTAGTGATTTATTCAATAGGGGTATTCTCACCTGATGAAGGTATCAGGAAAGGGTAGCTTGTTAATTAATCAATAGATATCCACCTTTAAATAACTAAGCAAGATCATCTCTTCCCTCAAGGAGTTTACATTCTAATAGGAGAAGATAACACATTTGGGGGAATTGTGCTTAGTGAGGAATGTTTTAAATTGGGGAAGTCAGAATGGTGATTAGAGCCATAGGGCAAATAATTGACTTGTTGTTTCCATCTTAAATTATTGATTAAAGTGCTGTTCACAAAGCTAGAGTTAAAATTGGGGGTTTGGAAAAGTGTCCCATCGTAAAAGAGAGAGGAGTTTCTCCCTGACGGATCAAAAGGACCTGGAAGCTTTTGCTCCTCTAAGGTAGAAGCAGGGTAATAAGAGAAGGGATGCCTCACCTGGAATACTTGGTATTTTATTTTAAAATCTGATCATGAAGTTTGTGACTAAAGGAAAAACATCACTGAAATATATCCCTTCTATTAATGAATACTTCACTAAAGTTGCCTGTCACATTGCTACCATGAGCCACATCCTGGGTGCCTGTATAACCTCAAAAATCTCTAAAATGAGGGGATGCATACTTATTGTGTATTTTATATTGCAAGAGCTAATCAGAAGTCAAAGAATGCTGGGGTTTGTGTCCTGGCTCTTCCAGATACTATTTGTGTGATGTTGGACAAGTTATTTCCCCATTCTAGGTCTGTTTTCCTCATCTAAAATTTGAGGAGAATTCAGCTAGCTGATCCTAAATAGCAATATAGTTTATCTTCTGATTTTACCTCTACCAAAAGAAAGCAGTTTGTAAGACTGAATATTTGTCCTTTGTTCTAACTGCTAAGGTCAATTCATATCCATCTCTCTTATGCCCTAGCACCATACAATACTGAATCCACCAATATTACAAAATACTTGAAATCTAAGTTGACACGTCAAGGGGAAAAATGGATCACAAAAATTTCATTGTCTAGTAGAATGTAAGCACCTTGAAGGCAGGGGCTGTTCTTGTTTTTTTCTTTCTTCCCCTGAGTGACTTGCAAATATTAAATGCTTAATAAACTTGAATTTAACATTTATAATTATTATTATTACATCATCCAAAGCAAAGTTTTAAAAATTTGTGGGTTGGGATGGGGATAGTCAATAGTTTTGCTCTTGCAAATGAAAGCAAGTATTTTAATAAAATACTTTGATTGCCCTCAGAAGTTTCTGGTTCTCCTCTGGTCTATCATGGCTTTAAAAACAAAAACACACTCACAAAGCCTCACAAATTAACTTTTTTGTTCCAGTTAGACATTGATTCAGTGGTAAAAAATTATGCACTAACAACTAAAATCAGGATGACTGTTCATCACTCTTTTCCCCTTTCTTTGACCAATTCTATTTGGTTCTTCATTTTGGAGAAAAAGTGGTGAAGTTTGGACTCCAAGAAACTGGGGTTCAAATCCTGACTTACTGTCTGTATGGCTTGGTCAATTCATTTATCTACTCTAGATCTCAGTTTCCATAATTGTAAAATGAGGTGATTGGAGTAGATAACCTTTAAGCTTCCATTGAACTCAAATTTATGATAGTGTGATTTTGTGACAAGGAAAGCTCAAAAAGTTGGCATAGGGTGAGAAGGACCTCAATTTTTAAGGTTTGGAAATGGCTTTGAGGTTTTACTATCACAGAATCATAGGATTGTATGTATGTATGTTGCTGTTGGTCACTCTTTTTTCAGTTGTGTCTAATTCTATCCAAATCTATTTGGGGTTTTCTTGGTAAAAATACTGGAGTGGTTTTCCATTTCCTTCTCCAGTTCAGCTGCATTTATGCATGTGTATATGTATGCATGTATGTGTATGTATGTGTATTTGCTTATTGAGATTCCGAGAAAACACAGACATGAAGTACCTTACTTTTTTTGAGTAAATTTTGACAAGACCATATCATGAACTCAGTCAACCAGATTTTGGACTCAACATTTCATGGACTCAGTCAGTTAGTACTTTTCAAAAAATGGTTTCTCTGATCAGGTAAGTAACATATTCAGGCAAGAAAATAATGAAACCACTTTTTCAGTGGTTTTAGAAATAAGCTACCTACAGTAGTATTTTGTTTTGTTTTGTTTTACCAAAAGTTGCGCTAGTGTCTCTCTGACTTGTTTCTTTGTATTGAATTTTTGTAGTTCATGTGAAAGTTGTGCACTGAGCAGGACTAATGCTGATGAGAGACCAAATACGGGAAGGAACTGGTCATTTTCATGCACACCACGTGCACTAATTGAATAAATAGCTTAATTTGCCATAGGCTAAAATAAGGTCACCCAGCCTTTTCTCAGAAACTCAAGTGATATTTGAACCATCACATTTTGGCAGCAAAAAGAAATTAAAATGACAAGCCCAATACTCAAGCTAAACTGTGTCCATAATATTTCTATTGTAAATAATGTAACTTATATGAAACTGGATTCAAACCCAGAGTTAACCCTAAGGAGTTTCTTATTTTGAACTCATTTCAATAAAATTTCCACAGGGAAAATATACAAACAAAAAATGGGCAAGCAGTCAATATTTTATTAATTGGAGCCTAGAACTGGCAGTCCCCCTCTAACTCCTTGTCCCATTTTGTCAGTGAGTGAGTAAGCACTGTCCTAAGAATAATTTAACAGGTAATTTCCACTTACAATTAGGCTATTTTCCAAAAGTCTGATTATAAATTGATTGTAGGATACTTGCAAAGTATTTTCCTACAGAAACAATGCCACAAAGGATGGTTAGGCTCCCAAGGTAGCCCACAAAAGCCTATCTAATGAGTAATATGATTAAGAGCTTGCATTAATAAACTACAAATTGTTTTTTATCAATACAACATTGTGAGGTAGACAAGGTAAGTACTACTATCCCCATCTTTTAGATGAAGAAACTCTGACTGGGGTGGATTGAGTTAGCTTGCCCCAAGGTCATGTGGCTAATAAATGACAAAGGCAAGTTTTGAAGGTCAGGTCTTTGGTCTCCAAGTTACCATGCTGCCTTAGGAAGTACTGATAATGGCTCTGAGTTTGAGCCTTCTTTAGACTCTAACCCCTAAGTATTGAAATCTACTGAAATGGCAAAAAGGGGAGGGGGAACATGCTAGAAAATCATGCATTTATTGTACTGCTAGTGGAGAAGAAGCCCAGTGATGGAGGCAGTGGTGAGGGAGTTTATTTATTTTCATCTGTTGAGCAACTAATCAATAGATTGATCTGTTTATACAGAAATATAAATGCATATATATATACATATACATATGGGCAGATATCCATGTATATATGAGCATTTCTATAGTTAGTATTCTTAAGAATATGTCTTCCCAGATAGAATATACACAAAGCATCTGATCACAAGGAGGCAGAGTGCAGAGAGTGATGAACTTGGAGTCAGGATGATCTGAGTTTGATTCCTATGTTTGTTGTCAACTAGCTATGTGGCCTTGGGAAGGTCACAATCTCTATCAGTCATAGTTTCTTCATCAGTAAAATAGGGATAATACGAGTCCTTAATCCTCAGGGTTGCTGGGATGATCAAATGAGATAATAAATGTAAAGTTGTTTGCAAACTTTAAGTACTATGCAAATGCCGGCTAATGATAATAACAATAATAATAGAAAATGGAGAGGCTAGTGGACATTTTACTTTTTTATTTGGTGTACAGGGACCAATTTCCTAGTAGTGTTTGAGTTAGTCACATGGGAAACTACACTTTGTTTATAGTTACTCAAGTTTGACTTCTTGAAATGGGTAGAATTTTAGTAAAGATTATGAAATCAGAAAGAGAAAGAAACTTAGAGACATCAAATTGAATGAAAAACATTTCCTGTAACCTGACTAATTCTGACAATCTCAATTGTTGCTTATAGGAGTTTAAGTTTGATCGTTTTGTAGAAGATGGCAAGAAGAAAACTACTTTTTACAAAAATGGACAACAGTTGCCATATTTCCTAATGCCATTTGGATCTGGAATCAGCAAATGTCCTGGCCGATTCTTCGCAGTACTTGAGATAAAACAGTTATTGATTCTCTTGCTTACGTATTTTGATATAGAATTAATTGAAGACAAACCTCAAAAATTCAACAATTCCCGATTGTTTTTTGGTATGCGATGTCCTGAATCAGATGTTTCCTTTAGGTTTAAGCTAAGATGTTAAAAAAAAAAGAGTAGAAAAAGGATGTTTGCCCCAAAATACCATTATCTTTCCACTCTGCCCCCCCTTTTTTAGTTTTTATTTCTGTAAATGAAATTGTGTTTTTCTCCTTGTTTTATTTTTTAAAACCTGTTTCCATGCTTTTACTCCATGATGCCGAGACATCTGGTCAGTCCAGTAAAAAAAATATAGTCTGGTTTTAGAGCTGGCATTATGATGTCAAAACATCCTGATGAGTGTCTCACTTCCTTCCTTAAGTATCTAAGCATGTTGTTTAGTGTATTAACGAAATGTATACCTTTAAGACTGTATCTACAGTATGATAATAGAAATTATATCATTGAAGAATTCATGGGTTCTGGACAGCTATGGTTCTTAAAGACCTATGTGTGACCGAATCTATGACAGGGCTATGAGCATTCAGACACAGATCAGAGTTCTGTAAGTCTGTTACTCATTGTGAAAAGACCCCTATGAATATTTTTGGAAAATTGTGGAAAATATCAGCAGTGGATATTAACAAGTAATTTTTTAACAAGTTAAAAAAATCAAAGAAGAAAATATTTACTTTGTGATATTAGATGAAAATGTCATCTTTACATGTAATATCAATAGTATTTTCATTTCCTTGGTATGCTTTCATTAAATGGGTTGTGGAGAAGATTAAATGCTTTGATTTCATGTCAATAGTTCATCATTTGAAAACGTGCTTCATTGCTTTTTAATTGTTGTTGCTTTTGTTCCATTGTGACCAACTCTTTGTGACCCCATTTGGGGTTTTCTTGGCAAAGATATTGGGGTGGTTTTCCATTTCCTTCTCCAGATCATTTTACATATGAAGAAACTGAGGCAAACAGGGTCAAATGACTTGCCAAGGGTCACACAACTAGGTAAGTGTCTGAGGTCAGATTTGAACTCAGGTCTTCCTCATTCTAGGCCTGGCACTCCATCAACTATGCCCATTGCTTTTTATACTACAAGTCAATAAAACAACCTTTATTTTTATATAAGATCACTTTGTTTGAGAGCCAGATCCCCTTTGGTTGCATAAGACAACACAGGGGTAATGATTTCTTCAGTGATTGTTCAACACATTAGAAATAGCTTTATTGCTTGAGAGAATGTTGACATCACTTCCTCACTGACTGTAGTCTTTAATGCAACACAGTCAGCATTGAAATGTTTTGTTTCAAAATTATCCTTACTCACAGCTACCTGTTTCCACTGGAACACAATGTGAAGAGAAATTGAGGCTTTTATTTTAAACATTACACTTTTGGGGATCTAAGTTTATTTTAATTGTAGAATTATTTGATTTGTTTTGAGTTATCATAACAACAGTACCAGTCCTGAACATGGTCCTCACTTCAGATTCCTCACTGAGCCTCTGGTCTCCCAAGGCAAAAAAGCTAAAACAAATCCCTGACCATACTCTTTACAAAAAGGCAAAGCAAAGAAATTTGTGGTGAAAATTCACACTTACTTAGCACTTTGGTGGTTGTGAAACACTTTGTTAATAGTCCCACTGGAAGGTAAAATAATGCAAGTATCAGTACGGACACCGTACAAATGAGCATGTTAACACTCCAGAACTAAAACTCGAGCACCCATACTGGCACTGCTAGAAGGTATTGGAGAGATAAGACCCAAAACTGAAAATGGGGCTTCTAACTCCAAATTCATACTAAATAGTATAAAACTGCACACATCAAAGCCTCATCGATTAAGGGAAATGGAGGTAGTGTGTGACTTAATGAGCATTGGTCTTGGAGTCAAGAATACTTAGATTCAATTTCTATCTCAGACATTTATTTGTTGTATGATCCTGGGCAAGTCACTTCAGCAATTTCATGAACAAAATCAATGCAACTGGATTAAGAAGAGATGTTATTGGCTGAGAAAAATTGCACCAAATATTCCCAATAACCATCTGATATCAAGATATATTGAATTATCACAAATAAATAAGACCAAATGGTCTTATTCCCCAGTGAATCAATTCTTAAAGAATATGAACTAATGGTTCAAAAAAGATTTGCAAACTATTAGCCATGTTAAAAATTGCTCTGAAACACTAATAATGAAAGAACTAAAAATCAAAATACTTCCAAGGTTTTACCTCACACCCACAAAATTGGCAAAAATGGCAAAAAATAGAAATAGTCAGTGTTGGAGGGACTTTGGAAATATAGGAACATTAATATGTTGCTGGAGAAGCTGTGAATTAGCCCAAACATTCAAGAAAGAAATTTAGGATTATACTAAGAAAATGTCCCAGAGATCCCACTATTAGACATAGCCTTAAAGGTGTCAAAGACAGAAAAGGTCCCATATACAACAGCAAATACATAGCAGCACTCTTTGAAGTTTTAAAAGACTTGGAAACAAAGACATCCATTCTCATATGGACATAAACTGGGGAATGACTAAACAAATTGTGTGTGAATGTAACGATTTATCGTTGTACCATAAGACACTGTGGTTATGAAGAATTCATAAAAGCATGGAAGAAAATGAAGTAAATGGAACTGTGACAATAATATATCCAATGACTACAATGTAAATAGGGGGAAAAAACTGAATGCTCTGTAATTACAGTGACTAAGCTTGAGTTTGCAGAAAAGATGCGAAATTGTACTCCCCTCCCTTCTTTATGGAGATGAAGGGCTATGGAGGTGAAAAATTACATATGGTGTCAGACTCAGCTGATATGTTGATTTATTTTTCTAAACTGCTTTTTTTCTCTTTCTTCTTAATTCTTTGTTGAAAGGCACAGTTATAGGGTAGGGGAGGAAGATAGGTATATTCACAAAATGTTAAGAACTATTTTAAAGAAAATTTTATCTTTCTGTATATGAAGGAATTAATGAGCTAACATTACTTTAAACCACATGATTTTCTCATCCTTCCGTTAAAGGCAGGTCGACATGACCTATAACTGGGAATGTTTTGTCTATCTTGGGTTCCTTATATTACAAATGAACTTGGAAATAATAAAGTTGAATTACTTTTCAATTATTTTGTAATTCTGATTTTCTCCCTCTCCTTTTTCCACTCACTCTTCACATGCCTGTTATTGCCCTTAATCATCACAACCTCGGGGTCAAGAATTCTTTCCTATCTTCCCAAGGCTGTGGTATGCCAGTCTTGGTCTGATTATACAATGTTGAGGAACAGTACCTGGAATAGTATCAAGACCAAACCTGCTATTCTTTCAAATGAGAAAACTGGAACTTAGACACAGTTGTTCAGTCATAAAAGTAACAAGTGGCAGGGCCAGGATTTGAAACTAGAATAACCAATTATAGTTGGTTTTTCAAGATCTCATGTTGCTTTCCTCCCTCCATTCTTCAATCCCTGAATTTCTATAATTCCTGCTCCATAACCTCAAACTCCACCCACAACCCTGGTTAACTCCTACAATCTGACTCTTCTCCTACTCTTGAGTCACTGAATTCTACTTCCTACTAGTTGGAGCTAATCAAAAGTGAAATAGGTTTCTTCAAGAGAGTGCATTCTCCCACATTTTGAGATATTCAGAAAAAGACAGGATAACCAATTAGCAGGTGTCTTGTAAAGAGGATTCATTTTCAATTATAGGTAGACTATAGAAGGCCATTGAATTACCTCCCAACTCTATTCCTGTGATTTTCCTAAAGGGAATCTCAAATTCTTACAGAAGTATTTTTGCTATCCTTAGCTACACTTTCGATCTCTGGGGGAGCTATCACATTCTTCCCAATGGTTATTTCAAATATTCTCTTCTGTCCTCAAACACTCAACTCTACCCCCTTTTCCTTCAATTACAAAAGGTGATCTCATCTCCTACTTTACTGAGACAATTGAGACCAACATATATCCCTTCTACATAGCAGGGTTTAGGGGCATGCGGCCCCCATAATGTGGAAAATCTGCATAATTTTTGGGGTGCTCCCTTCATACCAGAGAAGTCTGATTTTTTTCTTTGGTGGGGTGTTTACAGTCTCTTATTGTAAAATTGAGTTAGGTATTTGATCAGAGGCTCTATGTCATCTTCTGGCCTTTGCATGTTGGCTGCAGTTTCCTCAAAACTCCCCCCAAAATACCATTTATTTTTATTTTTGCTTTTTGGAGGGCAATTGGGGTTAAGTGACTTGCCCAAGGTCACATTGTTGTTGTTAAGTGTCTGAGGCTGGATTTGAACTCAGGTCCTCTTGACTCCAGGGCCTGTGCTCTATTCACTGTGCCACCTAGCCTCCCCTATCATTTGATTTCTTATGCTGACCTGATATATGGAGAGTCCTGATGTGGAAGGGATAACTACATTCCTCCAAACTGCTTCTAAATAGCTTACTCTCTATACCCTGTGCCTTCCCCTTTTTTCAAAGTATATTTCAGGTGCCACCTCTGCCATCAAAACTTTCCTGCCCATCTTCCTCCACCCCACCTCCAACTAAAAATGATTTTTCTCCTAAAATTTTTCATACAATTCTGCCTCAATATATCTTTTGCAATTGTCACATTTCCCCTTATGTCATAGTTATTTGTAAATGTCTTTCCAGTCAAAGTTCTATGAGAGCAGAGTTCTTGTAATATAACTGTTCTTCTGCACCTAGTACAGGATCTTGAATAAAATAGGGACTTCATATCTACTGAGCTAAAAATGAATTTCTAGAATTCAGACTAATCTTCCATTTATTACTTAGAATTAGTCCTGTTTGCATAGTTTTAACAAAGTATAACCTTAGAATTCTGAAACATCAGTTAGGTTTTTTTTCTTTTTCAAAAGATCCATGGTTTTATTACTGTATTTTCTTTCTACCAATAGAGATCACAATCTGCCTCTCCCTCATCCCCCAATGTCTTAGTTAATGGTCTTCATAGGTTACCATGATCAAGAAATTAATTATCCAGTGGTCACCCCTCTGGAAATGAATTTCTCCCACACTTAGCTTGACTAGTCTCCAGAGTTCAAACATGCCATCCTTTTCTGACCACACTTGAATTAAATGTACTAACAGAGGTGTCCCATTCTCTGTAATAAATTATTAAAGTTCTTCTTAACCATTAGTTTTTAGGATTTTAAAAGATATCCCTTGAATTATGATACTTGTCAGTAAAGGGTACAATGCACAGCTTAGGAAGACACACAGGAATATTACTCTTTCTTCAGGCATAGTATCTCAACAAACCATGGAGATACCACCAAACGTTTATGAAATTTGGTGGAAATTGCAAACATTCAAGAAATGGGAAAAAAGGATTGGGGTGTCCAGAGAGGAAAATGTATGTGAATTTTGCAAAAGTGAATTGAAATGCTCTAATTGAGGGGTTCCATTTTATACAGAGAATAAAATAGGTAGTAGATTAAAAAATTACAACAGGAATCTTTTCCTCCCAGAGATGAAATAAATATCCGTTGCAGAATCACATATAAAGTAGGATTCTTTTATTTTGTTTGCTATTTTAAATTTTAAGCCAGTATCAAGGATTAAATCTTAGTGATTTTGAAGTTTTCATATTCCCTACTACTGTTAAATCATGTGAACAGTAGGAATTCATCCACTTAAAACCTTACTATGATTCCTCATTGCAACATGGAAGTGACTGAGAAGAGAATGAGTTCCAGCAGAATCTGTAAAGTTGGAAAGGCTGTAAACATAGATTTGGGAGGAAAACAAAAACCTCTTAACCCAGGTCCAACCTAGATGACCAGAATTCTCAGCAATGTCTAATACATTAGGGGAAGTGATCTGGAGTGGGAGGAAGGAGAGGAAGGCACAGAAGCAACTCATGAAAGAAACTGAATTTTTGGACTTGGAGGGGTTATAATCTGTAAAGTGGAAGGAACGACCATCTTGATGAAATTGGGGATCCTTTAAGCAATGCTAATAAAAAAAGAAGTCTCTTGCATACAAGTGGGCTTTCACATTATTACTCAAGACTTAACAGAACTAGGATTTTGTCCTATGTTGATTAAGAAACAGTAAACTAAGATTATGACTCATAACAATCTTCACGTTTTAAATGATGATAATAGATTCCATAACAATGCTCTTGATTTTACTATCTAAAGCAATGTATTTTAGTATCTTGTAGTGATTATCCCAATTATACTCACTGATGTTTAAACTTCAATTTTGGTTGTAAGTGATTTTTTTTACATTGCTTTCTGTGAACAAAGTTATAGGAAATGAAAAATGTGCTACACTGTTTTGAACTGAAGTTAAATTTAGAAACAAAGATATTTAGGTAGATGGGAGGGTGGAAGAATGTCACTAGCTAATAAAAATAATTGCTTACCTGAATGATTTTTGTAATATGTCCTGCTTTTTTTAAATGGCACTGTGTATATAAATTTATGACAAAGAAAAGGAGCAGGAAAAAAATGAACTTTGGAAATTCCCAGGTTTTATGAGTAGAATGTCTAGTGATGCTTTATTTACAAGGAGTAGTGAACTTAATTATTTGGAAAATAGTGTCTGCTGCCTGAATGTCACCCTCTACAAAGTGGTTTTCCCACCCTTTAATACGATTCTTAATAGTGCTTTCATATACTTTTCTTGCGATTTGGCCACCCTCCCCCAAAAAGCACTTTATTTTGTTACTTATATAACTTTCAACGGGGAAAAATAAATATGAGTCATTAACTAATGAGCAATACCTAATATGTCTACAAATAATTAAAGTCTGACTTTGCTAGGTTATAGTCATTGACAGCCTGCTATTCTGGAAAAAAAAAGTTGAAAAGGGAGGTAGAAGTGACATTTCATTAAATTTGGGCTTTGACATATTACAAATTATTTCCTTTTGTCTTTATGCCAGTCATTTTTTTTTATCTTGTCCCCCCCAAAAAAAGGAAAATGAACCTCCCTATAGCCAAGAAAGATGTTCAAGCAAGATTAGGTAGGACAAAGGTCCTTGTTGATGTTGAAAGATTTCTATTATACTATAAATACAACCAAAGCAAAATTATATTTCAAGATTACCCAATAGCCATAGAAGTACAAAGAGTTCATTAAGTGGATATCATTTAGAATTCAATAAAATAGAAATCTCTAATAGTTATTAATAAGAACAAATGAAGTGTCCTTCCAGATATCCCCATGACAAACAATTTGGGGCATGACACTGTGATACTTGGTTTTCTTCAGAAAACAGTATAAGTGCCTGATACCCACAAGGTCCTGCCCCTCTCTTCAGAGATACAGAAGAGGTAAGCATTACCTATCAACAATGGAAAGTGACTTGGACCATTTGTCAGTTTCCTGACAAGAATATCTTTGAATCTTGAAATCAGGTTAAATTGAATAAATAAGTAGGTAATTCAGGAAATGTAAGTATACTGATTTTAAAACTTTGCCTCACACATGCACCAATCCCACCTTTATTAAAACACAAAAGTATTGATAGGCGATCTCACAAACTTAACGCTATGGTAGTCAAAGAAACTTTGCAACTCTCAAAGTCACTTTTCCTAGGTTATTTAAAAAATATATATCATTAGCTCTTTTGTTGTGGTTTCTAATTAAGTGTTTGATAATGGTAATTACATACATTATTTGAAATACAACTTACAACTTTTAAATACATTACTTTTTAAGATGATTCTCCAGGTAATATTTCATACAACAAAGAAAGTAAAAGTTCCAAGCAAAATATTTAGATCATCTATCTTGTTTCATATAATTCTGGAATGTATACTTATTCTGAGGAAATGTAGTTCTGAAAAATGCCAGGTATGGGTATTCATCTATGTCAATTTTATGTTTTAGTCATTTTAAATGGGTATAAATATGAAGCAAATGACACTAATAAAAGGAAATTTTCAATAACACACTGAGAAACATGTACCCACTAGATAACTCTCACTCCCTGAGAACAAGTGACTTGTTATTTAAAGTAAAATTCACTAACTGCATGAACTATGATTATTTAACAGATTAGGGTGTTGCTAGAAATGCCTTTCTCTTGGTAATGTTTCACAATTATCTATGGAAAGAAAAATAATATTTGGAAGTATATTTTTATATTTATATGTTGGCTGTCATTTTTAGAGAACAAAAAGTATGCATTCAGCAGTACTCAGTATTTTGCAAATATAATTGAGCAAACTTTGAAAAGGTAAATCTTCATAAGCTAGATAATCTATTTTAAAAGGAGCATTAGCTGACTTATGACAGTTGCATCTTAAAGATGTGTTTATGAAAAATGAATTAAGCAATACATACATGTATATACATGCATATGAAATGTTTGTACAACTAGTATTCTTAATATTACAATTCAGGCTTTAGCAATATTAATTAGTACTCATAGCATTACTTCTTATTTATATACTTAAGAAATGGTTTGCAAACTCAAAAGCAAAGGCGGAGGGGTAATGTGTGTGTGTGTTTGCATGTGTGTAAATACCTCCTGCCTTTTCCACTTTGTCTTTCTTTTAATATGGAAAAGTGACTGCATGTATTGGAACAATCACTTTATTTAATGAAGATCTTAAATGGAGGTCAAGGAATAATCCTGATCCCTAAACTTTGGAAACTACACTTTTGAATAAGTCTGTATTTTAAGGATAATATTTCTGTACTTACTTTCACTGGTGAAATTTTATTTTGGTATGTTAAAAGTTGCAAGTTATCTAACTTCCTCCCACGATATGGAGTATTTGTCATTTGAGAAGTAGGGTTAATCTAAAAACATTTTTATAAGAAAATTCCTTAAAACATTTCTTCAGTAGAAAGCATGCTTCTAGTAAAATGTTAACTTTTGTATTTTTGAAACATTTGAAAATAATGAGTATTTTAAATACCCATGAACTTTATTCTGAAACTTCTAAAGGAGAGCAATCCTTGCTTTAGATAACCATTGACATACTATGTTAGCATTTGGTAAAGATGTTAATTTATGGTTGGCTAGCAGTTTATGGCTGTCAGTTTTTTCAGTTTGGTCTATCTTTGAAATCTATCTTGCTTTTTTATTTTAATCTGAGACAATTATATAAAGATATGGTTACATATTATCTAAAATGTATCATTCTGCTATAGCATTTCAAATTATTCACACATCATAGTTCTTATATGTGCATATATGAATTTAAAAATACAGCAATAAAAGGCTTGAAACAGATCATAAATTTGCTTCATATTTTATTACATGTCTCTGAATCAGGTTGAGAAGACAAGGGCAACTATGATCTTTGGAAAAGATTTAACTCTTTCGGAGGAGAAGACGAATAAAGTCACTGTGTATATAATTAAAGTAATTATATACCTGGCCACACATGCTAAAGTTGCCCTTTGGGGAGCTTTTTTTTTACATTTAAATTGGGGAGTGCAATCTTTGGGCAGTCTAATCTTTCTCTCTTGTAGATTTCAGTACTCTTTAATCCTTATAATTCCAATGAGGGAGCATCCAAGGGAGAAGCAATCTTGAGGCACCTGGTATCCTAAATTCTGCATATTGGAGACTCCTGGAACCTACAGATCCCACGACCAGAAAATCCAGTGATTCAGGGGAATTTAACTCATGCCATATCTCAGGGAAGGATAGCAGTTTCCCTTTTGTGCCAGGAGGGACTCAGTTTGTATTGAGAACTTGGTGGGTTTCCCGAAATATGGTGTGTCTGCCCTTGTCCTCCTTATGAAGCAGACAGCTGCACGCCCTAGGAAATCCACTCGAGTGCTGGTTTTCTAGGGTGTGAAATCTTCTGCCCCAGACTTCGAGAGAGTTTGAGGAAAAGGGAGAAACCTCCCCTAGTGTTTGGTTTTGTCCCGAAGGTACTTTTGAGGATTGAAAAGAAACTGCATCTGCAAGAATGGAGAAAGCTCTGCCAAGGGGGAGTACGAGGCGAAAGAAATCGCTCTGGGTGGAGAGCACTCTCAAGAAGGGAAAGAAAAGGATACAAAAGGCGCGCAGCTGACCTTCCCCAATACCAGTATCAAGGCAATGAGAAACCCTGAGAGTAGTCTGCGAAGGCAGATCATGTGGCCGTCTGTCTCTGTCTGCTAGCGCTCTGGGTACAGAATGACATGCTTGTCCCTGGCTGGGCATGAGACCTTAAAGATTTGGCATCTGTGTGGCGGTAGAGGAATGTCACTCTGGGAGAGGTTGTCTTCGAACTTGCCCCAGAGCCCTTATTTGGTCAGATACAGTGCCTGTCCCAACCAACACCCAGTTCCAAGAAAACAAACCACAAAAAAAAAGTTTAACACCCGCCCCACTCCACCCCATCAGACTTGGGGGAGGGGTGAAATGCTCTATGATAAGGCAGAGCTTTCGGGAGAATGACTCATTTGTTTCGGCGGAAACAACTGCAACCAAAAAGATCTTAATAGACGAAAAAGTTGCTCGATCACGTGGGTATTTTATTCCGACTACTGCATTTTAATTAAAAAGAAAACTTTCTTTATTTTTCTGATGTTTACATGGAGCAATTTAATTACTTTTAGAGGCAGGCTCGAATTTCCTCCCAGCCCCCAGTCCTAGCCCCCTCACATTTTCATTAAACGTTTTAATAGGAAAACTCCCTTGACCAGGATTCATTATCTTACCCTTTCCATGCGCACAAGTTCACTTACCCATTCACTTACTCATTCCAGCAGATCCACTGCGCAGCGCTGCTAGCAGGAATGGGAACTCTCATAATTATTTTTCAAAGTCTGGGAAGTGTATTATCCCTTTTTCTAGTGGTAATTAGTTACCATAGCATCTAATACGCAAATGTGCCCAGAGCACACCATTAACAGTTAAACGGAGGATTGAATTTAACACATGATTATATCTTTCATAAGTCATTACATTGGAAAAGTCAATGTCACTCATGCTGGGACAATTGCGGGATTCAGGGGTGGGGTAGGAGTGAAGGGACTGACCAGGATTAAGGGGAGAGAGACACAGCCCTGGAGAATTCGAAGGAGGCAGGGGAGATGGTTGACTCTAAGAGTGGACACCCGGACTCCCCACAAGTAGGGCGCTGTAGGTGTATGTAGTTGGAATAAGAGGACCTAGAAAAAGTCGGACAAGATCCTCAAGAAGATATTAAGTGACCCATAGAAGCAGTAAGTGGCAAATACACACACACACGCACAGAGGGAGGGAAATAAGAGAGATCAATTAATTTGTAGGTCTTGGTCAGTAATGGTGAAAAGCTGACTTGGTGTTAACGCTCAATGACGGACAGGAAGTAGAGTACTGTGATAAGAAGGAACTGGTCTTCAGGGGCATCTTCTGCTCTCTCAGCAGCCTAAGATTAAAAAGAAATAAATATTTAGATTAACCCCTGGAGAGGTGTGATGTGTGGGAAAGAAAGCCGCCTGAAAAAGAAATTCTGTGCTAGGTTTCTCCTCCGTTAACCTATCTTAGGCAGGCACACGGGCAGCCCCCAAGCAACCAGGTTGACCCACACCTAGGAAACACCTTCGAGATAATGTTGCGTTATTGCAGTCAGTGTAAACAACTTACACTTAAGAGTGTTTCCTAGAATAAGAGACTCGCTTCTCCAGAAGATCTTACGCGGCAGAGGCAAATCTTTGAGCTTCGAGACTGAAAAGTCCAGAGAAGAGGTTGAGAGTTTGTTTTATCTTAATCCTTCTCTATCTTCAATAAAAGATGAAACAGGGGAAACATTTTTTTTTGGGGGGGGGGGGGGGAGGGAGGGGGGGGGAAGGGGGCGGGACGTCTAAGAGGTAAAGTCACTTACAAAGTATGTCTGCAACCGGAACTAAAAGACACGAGTTTAAAGCACCAAGAGCTCTTACTCCGGGTCACTCCAGTTTTAAGGTATTATTGAAAGAGCCGCATGTAAGCAACTTCTTGGGCTGGGAAAAGGGTTCGTTTGTCTGAAATTAGCGGAGAAGAAAAAAGGTGATTATTATTATTACTTTTCATGGTAATTTTATCCAAGCTGTTCTGACATCTCAACCCAATACTACCTCTTAACCGCTTCCCCCCCCCCGCCCCAATCTCTTTCACACCACTGGGGCTATACTCGCGAGCCGGGGGTGGGGGTGGGGAACCTCTTTTTCTTCTGAACACAGTGATTTGTTATTTGCTACAATTTCTAATAGTAATTGAGCAGCATCATGACTACAAGGGAAATATTTCAAGGAAGGCTTCTTGTAATGAGAAATATTAAGCAGTAAATCTTGCAGCCGGTGTGTCCCCTAGCTGTTAATATGCAAGGGGGGAAAGAAGGCCGGCTGGTGGTGACTGCGGTTAATTCCTAATCAGAATGATGGACAGCAGAGACAGAACAATACAAACTAATGGCTGTGTTGCTGATCACTTTACCCCTTGATTAAAGACACCCAATTATGGCGCAGAACAGTGTCGTAATTATGTTCCTTAATCACATCCAGGAGGTTTAATTGCCTTAACGATGTGTTTCATTAAATGAATTTAGGTATTATAGTAGACAGTTTTCATACACAGTTGTTTTCAAATTAACATAATATTAGACATCGTCATGGAAATTGTTTTAATAATCATAATTAGACGCTCCCAGGCTTTGTCTGGTAAATGTTGAGAGACGGGTCTCCTTGCGCCTGGGGGCTGCTCTGCCCACCCCTGTCTGGGCTCCCTTCCCACAGCTCCGTGGCCCTTTACAGTTATGTTTCCTGAAAAGTTACAGGTTCTGATTAATCTTTTTTGATTGCAAGTGGAGCAGAAAATATTGCACTCTCCTCCCCTACATCCCTATTACATTTGATGGTATTTAGGGATATCATTAAGAGATGAAGCTAAACAGACCCAATAAACTTAGCATATTGAGTCCAGATGAAACACAGTAACATCATCACCACCACCATCATCACCATCACTGTCACGACCACTACCATAAAAGAAAGTCATCTGTATTTGTGATCACTACTGAGGAACAGATGGATGGCCAGACAAGCTTTTCCTTTCCCGACCCCCCCCCCCCACCCCCAGCCTCCTCTACAAAAGCTCCCTCCTTATCAGCACTAGTCAGCTCGATGTTCTCCATGCACACCATCACTTATGTTCATTTATATTTACAATTTAACCTGATTGATTCTCTTGGCGTGAAAAGAGATGGGTGACAATAAGCTACCCAACCTCTGAGAGACTTAATTCCCCTAACTCTTGGCTCTTAGCTGGGGATCGAAACCGAGTTAAATCCTCGAAGAAAGTTTAACTCTGGCAGTTGCAGGGGAAAAGGAGAAACTAACAGCTTGGGAGTTCTTTGCTCCCTACTTGCATCTAATGTTTGAAATTTCCATCCCAAGTGTTAAGGTAGTCTCTCCTCTGGTCCTTTTAGTCCAGAACCCAGGGGCTTTTCTTCTCATTATTGACCCCACTCAACTCTTCTCCAGTAATTCAGCCCAATGCTGATTAAACAGCTGAATGATCTTAATACTGATTAAGTTTCCCTTTGGAAACTTCAGTTTCACATTCCCTGAAACTCCTTTTATTTTGGGGGGGAGGACTAAAAGGGAGGGGCAATGATGGTGGTCATTTTCAGACTAACTACCAGGGAAAAAGAGAGATGTGATTTCTCCTTCCACAAAGCACAGCATAATAAAAATGTTTGTTCAAAATATTTTAATAAAGATTCTTTCTGACATAGATACACATACAAATGATCATACATAGCTGTCATATTCTGATTGACCTATTTAATATATATCACTCTTTACACAACCACGACCTGCCAACAGAGCCATCATGATTCCTAGTTAACCATCCTCCTTGACAGACTGAGTTTGCATTATCTGTAAGGAATGGAAAATAGCAGGGCTCTTTTTTTTTAAAGAGACTTTCTTGATTTTCAAGTGGCAGAGAGGCAGGTACCCAGCCATGCAAACTAAAACTGAAAGCTCACTTTGGATAAATAGCTTTTTCTTGCTCTTCCTTAGTTATATTTTATTATTATTTTATTATTTTTTAGAAAAATAACAAAAAAATCCACAGCTTAAGCAAACCAAACGTCTTTGAACTTAAATAATCTTCCACAGTTAAAATAAGTTTTATACATATTAAAAGGAATTAAATTAGACCTTCTAAAAATGCACAGCACAGCCTGAAAATATATTTTCTTGGCAATGTTTTTACTTATAGGATATATTGCTGTGATGCCTTGTATAAGTAAATCGCTATTTCCCTTTTGGAATGCAAAGAAGAATCCCCTTTCAAAAAGTGATCAATTCATTCAGCAATTAAGAATACACCTTTCCTGTAATTTTTGGACTGAAGCAATTTATTAAAGCTCAATTTAAATACAGGGATGATGCAACTGAAAAAAAAATCCAGATGACCTTTCATAAACCTAAGCAGCTCTGATACATCAATATTTCTGTTTATACGCTTTTGGCAAATAAACCTTTTAAACACTTGGCACACAGTATAAGTTAATCCATAAAAACAGAATTTTAGAGGCATTAAAAAAAAAATCTGCACATGAGACCCGTGACCTTAACACATGATAAATACTGTTGGTGTAGAGGGGTCCTTGAAGAATAACAAATAAATATCATGTATTGTTTTACATCATTGCAAAGTGGAAAGTAACAAGGTGCACATAAACATTTAAAAATGCAAAATAAGACACGAGTCTTTTAAAGTCACTCTCCCTAAAACTTTGCATTTTCACAGGATTAGAGTTCAGAGACAATAAAAAATACAAGTCTTTCATAGCAACGTGTAAGTCCTTTTTTTTTTTTTCTCTTAAATAAGTCTACTTTTCAAGTTTTTCTCCTGGCTCAGAATCAAAAATTATTTTCAAGTGCCCTTTCTGATTTGTCTGAATGAATATCCGGTCTGCCGCCCCACCCAATCCCAACCCATAAACCCCTCAGTCCTAACCAAATTCATAATTATTAGTAGGATTAGTGTTTTGCTTTAAATAAATCTTCTCTCCCCTGCTTAATAATTGAGACGCTATTTCTCAACTCCCACCCCCTCTTCCATAAAAGGCGACTTATTGCTTAGTTGGCATAAAAGTCACCACTTTTTAATGAAAAATAAAGCCACCCTCCTTTCCCCCATGAATTCAGCATACCCCATCCCACAATTGCCCTCCCTCCCATTGCAGCCCCCCCCCAAAAAAAAATCCACGGAGAATCGGCAGAAGTTACGGCTCAAGTCCTGTTGGTAGCTCTGATTCTTCATGTTGGTTCACTCTTTTGCTGTATTGATTGAATGTTTTGCAACTATTTGGGGACAAAATGAAAAAGAAAAGGGGAGGGGGAGCAATAAGGTCTTCTTCCTCTAGCGTTTAAAGGGTAGGTTTTGTGTTTGTTTTGTGTTTAAGGCTTCTCCGTGCACTGTTTGCAGAGGCTGGAGGAGACGCTGTTGAAAAGGGCGCACTTCTCCGGGCAGGAGCCGGCCGGGGGAAGCCCGGCGCTGAATGGATAGCCCGCAGCTTGCTCGTAGGCGCCTAGGGCTGGGTGAAGCGCAGCGGCGGCGGCCGCGGCCGCCGCGGCCGAGCTGGGCAGCGAGGCAGCCGAGATGGCCTGGCCCTGGTTGAGGTAGGCAACGAGCCTCCTCATCTCCTCCAGGGCCTGTGCCTGCATGAGGATGTAGTTCTTGGCCAGCAGCAGCGTGGCGATCTTGGAGAGCTTCCTCACGGAGGGGCTGTGCGCGTACGGAATCACCGCCCGCAGCTCGTCCAGTGCGTCGTTCAGGTCGTGCATTCGCCGCCGCTCGCGGGCGTTAATGTTGAGCCGCAGCGCCTTCTGTTCTTTGGATTTCTTGCTGCTGCTGCCCCCGCCGCCTCCCGGGCCCCCCGGGGGGCCGCCACCACCGGCGTGGTGGTGATTATTGGAGCAGCCCTCAGCTGCTTTGGAGCCCCCGGGGCCCCCCACGCCCCCTCCTCCTGGGGAGGCCCGGGGCTCGCTCCCCCCGCTACGAAGCACCAGCTCGCAGCGTCCGTCGCTGTCGTCGTCGGGGCTCTGTTCGCCGCCGCTACTCTCTGCTATCGAGCTGCGGCTGGTGCTTTCTCCGTACTTGAGGCACAGGGCTGCTCCGGCGGGTAGGCTGTTCAGGCTGGGGTCGCCCCCGACTCCAGTGGAGCCCACCAACAGCCCGGGGACCCCCACCCCTCCTCCTCCTCCACCGCTGCCACCGCCTCCTCCACCACCTCCTCCTCCTCCTCCTCCTCCTCCTCCTCCGCCGGGCGGCGGCAGCAGCAACCCTCCCCCCTCCGGGTCGGCAGGTTCGAAGCAACCCAGGGGCGACGAGGAGGAAGACGCCTGGCGGTCCCGGGGCGGTGGCAGCGGCGACGGTGGCGGAGGCGGCGGTTGCTGCTGCTGCTGCTGCGGCGGCGCCAGAGACAGGTCCATCCCCGGGGGCGTGGAGCGGAATGCCGACTCCAGACGCTTGGCTGAGGCGGCGCTCAGACTCTTGTGCAGGAAAAGGTCCTCGTCGGCCACAGCCGCGGCGTTGAGGTGCAGACCGCGCTCCATAGTCCTGCCCCCAGCGAGCAGTCTGGGTCCCCGCCGCCGGTTCTTTAGCCTCGACCCTCCGCGCGACCGCCGCCTCCTGCTAGGGAGTTAGCAGCCGCCGCCGCGGCTGCAACAGCAGCAGGCACTGCTGCCGCAGCCGAGCCTGGCTCTGTGGGCTGTGCGGGCGTCAGTCCCGGCGCTCCCGAGAGCCCTATCCCCCTCTTTCTTTTTCTTTTTCCTCCTTCCCCAGCGCTCGCCTCCTCCTCCTCCTCCTCCTCTTCTTTTTCTTCTTCAGCCGAAGGTGCTGGAGGCCGGAGCTCAACATGTACCGCGGCCGGGCATGGTGAGGGTGAGAGGGAGGGACCCGGAGCCGGAGCTGGAGTCGGAGCCGGAGCCGGAGTCGCGCCGCCGCTACTGATGCTGTGAGCCAAACCAGCTCTTCTTCCCACCGTTTATCTTGCTTGGATTCACCTCCAAGAGATTTCCGGACCCATCAACCAGCCGCTGCCACAGACGGGGGAGTCTTTTACATCATTATCTCTGAGTAGGTTATTATGAAGAAGACTTGCCTGTTGGGACAGAGCTTTCTACCCAATCAGGTTAACGTTTTAATTAATAGGATTAAAACGGTAACAAACAATCCCAGGCGCTATCTGGCCCTGAGTCTGAATAGTTTCATTCCCCAGGTCTGAAGACAGGCAGCAGCTAGAGCTTTATAAAAGGCGCCTGCTCCATTATTCTCCCTGCCATCTGTATACACAGCTTAACGCATATGTTTGCAAGGCGTTGTGTCCTGTTAGTAACCCAACAACTGCCTTTAGCTTGACATGTGTGGCGACTTTCACTCATCAATGAGCACACTAAAAGCCCTACTTAGATCTAAGGATGTTCTTTGCCTCCTTCAGCAAATTGCAGATCTGCACCACCGAAGCCAGAGAGCCCCACTCAGAACACCTCCCCCCCACATACACGCTATCCCCACCCCCACTCCCTATCTCTCCCTAGTGCTCATCAGACTTCTGCTAAGTTACCCTTCCAATCCAGAATTACACTCCACCCCTGTTTACATGATAACTCTTATCTGCATTTGGAGAAGGAACTCGTGAGGAGGGGCAAAGGGGTGGGAACCAAAGGCAGGTGGAATGAACTGATGGAGAGAGAGG
>NW_027186304.1:74904706-74913737 GCF_028583685.1 Petaurus breviceps papuanus | reverse complement strand
GAAACTAACTAGCGCCGTCCCTCCGCTTCCCTTCTTCATTTCTTGCCCCACTGCAAAACCAATGTAGACCAAAGGACCAATGTGATTTTAGAGGAGTTTGCATCTTTTTCAGTTTCTTTCCATTTTTTTTTTGCAGTCATGTCTATATAACCATTGAGGAGGGAATGATCATGAAGCACACGCCCTCTAACAGAAAGAAACTGATTTCTCAAACTTTGCTAAATGTCAGACTTTTAAAGCCACTTTTTTTTCTCCACTTCATGCAAAGTCAATTTTGTCAGAGGTCAACGCCCCCAAGCCCCACCAAATCCAAAGAGAGTCAGCTCTGTTTATTTATCCAGAAAGATAGTATCCACACCACCATGTAATCCATTCATGTGGATTCTGAATGTTTTGTCTCAGTTGTTCTTAGAGGGCTTGGTTTGCTAAGGAAGTGGATGTGAAAACCAGCGGCAGGGTCCTCTAATGGTAAAACAGCATAAGCTGCCCTCCCCGTTGGATGTTAATCACTGAAAGCACATGGCATTTCGTGGCAGGTTTTCATTCTTATGACATAAGTAAAAACAATATTTCCCAACACCTCCAGTAAATCATTCTTATGTGGCAGAATAACTGAAGGCTATGAAATTTTTGGTTTCTCTGGTTTCATTAAAATCCTTTTAATTGTGTCTTTCAGAGTTGGCCCCAGGTGTTGGACTCTTTTCATTACATTTTGCTCTAATGTGATGAAATTCTAATTCTCTCCTTACCATATGGTTAAATTTCCCCACTGAGAATTAGTTGAAAAAGGAGAAATAATCTATTAATCTCTGTAATAGATTCACAAATGAGGTTCGCCACAGAACCTGTTTTTGAATGGTAATATCAGAACAGTTGGGCGCCTCATTTCATAAAGAAAGGGCTATAGCTACAACCGAAACCCTTGTATTTTCACCTGCAAAAAAAAAAAAAAAAAAAAAAAAAGAAAAAAAAAAACCCGTAACCATCTTTTTTTTTTTCTTCAAGCAATTGCCTGAGATTCCATCTAATAGGGACCCTGGTACCACGTAGCCTTCCATTACTTACGTGTCTTTGGATTTTGCTAGAACAGAAACATTTAAAAATGAGCAGGCAGCTCGAGCCTTTGCTAACTGGGAACCCACTCTTGAGTGTAAGAAAGATTTGGCTTGCGCACGTGTCCTGATTGAAAAGCAAACTGCACATTTACATAGAGGCCACAGTGTCTCCCCCTCCTCTCGCCCCCGCCCCCACTCCATGCATCTGTTAACCTCTTTATTAATCCAAAGACATGGTAGTGTTATTGTTTTCCAATGAACAGCTTATTTTTCACTGGAATCATAAACAAGGATTCTCTATAAGCCAAGGTAAGTTGTATCTGCTTAATATCAACTTGTAAAAGTCATCGGACCACTTAAGGATGACGGGAAAATCATTGGAATTTCACGGTTTTAAGCTGGGGTCTAGAGGTGGGGGTGGGAGGGTGGAGGTGAGGGAGTTGATACTGCACAGTTTTCAACCGGCTCAAACAGACTCGTCCCAGGAAATCTTTTACCTAGATGTATGACTTCATTTCCCCTGAAATTTTTTAGGGTCGGAACTTTTTGCGTGGTACATCTTCTTCTTCCTTAGTGAAGACTTTGGAGGTGAAGGATGGATGTCTCAGGAACTGATGGTAATGGATGACAAATACTCCCGAGGGACAGGAATGACAATGTGAAAAAGACAGGTGTAATAGACAAAGTATAAAGCGGCCATCGAGTGTCACCACCAGTATTGATCTTGAATAAACCCAATGTCACCACTCCCCCAACAGGGTCATCATTTATTCCATGATACCGGGTAGTGATTTGGATTTTCAGAATTTACTGGACAAAATATTTTCACTCCTTATTTTTATCCTCCTCCCATCTCATCCCAGGCTCACCTCCCCCAAACCCGGTCGTGTCTCCCTAATCATTCATCATTCTTTTGATGTGCAAACTTTCATGCATTTGCAAATTTAACTTACTAAAGGGGAGGGGGAAATTCTCTCCCATTTCTCAAACCAGAAAGCCAGTGACTAACTCTCTTCGGTTCCCTGGAGAAGATGGGTGTTTAATAGTCTTGAGTAACTTTGCTTTGGAAGCCGGCAGAAGAATTTATAGAAGCTTTAAATGCGGGGCTTATAAAAACACCCGGGGAATGGTCTTTGAGGTTTATGCACTCATAAACTTTTGCTGATTGCTTCTGGGAAGTTGTCAGGCATTTAACACTGCATTTATCTTACAGTGCAATGAAAACACATCTGCCCAGTGTCTCGTTACCTGGTTTAATTGTAACACAGCCCTATGTCACCATCTAGGCGTCATCTCTTTCATTATTTGGGTAACAAGCAGCCTGGATGGGTAAGAGTGGAGGAGAGAAGGATAGACACTGAACCCGCCATCTATGTCAATTGCCAGAGATAGAAGACGGTAGCAAACAAACAAAAAAACATTCTCAAACTTTCTTCTACTGGCGAAAGGTGGACAGGCTTTTTTGGAAACTCATATTTTAAGTCACAAGTTCGAAATCCTTGAACGTGGGTATCAAAGGCAGCTCCATTTCCTGATTCAGGATGTCGAAAGTTGATCTGCAGCTTTGAAAAGCTTTTAAGTTGATCGATGAATGAAGCTTGGTTTGATCAGAAACCAGAATAATACAGAACCACCCCTTACTTTTAACAGGAACGGGAGATGGGAGAGAAGAAGGAACTTTCCTTCTTTCCCTGCTGAGCTACAGCCACAAGCTCTGTTACCTGCCAGTGGTGATTGGCGGAAAGGTTTACTGACAATGTCTTTTTAAAAGAGCAAAGAACAGATCTCCCCTTAACATAAAATTGTGGTAGGTGAATATTTCTTGATTTGCTAGAAGGCAGAATCCCCCCATTCTGCGTTTAGACTTTGAAATTTACTGACGCCCAAGCGTATTTTATAAAGATTAAGACAGTTTCACTGCAGAAGGAGGGATGACACCTACAGCTCTGAATGATGCTGGAATATTCAGCAATCAGCACACCATTGAAATTAGAACATTAGGCGCTCGACAGAGCTCCTATTTAGCCTGGGTTTTAAAAAAACTCCATGGGTGGAGGGGGTGAATGAGAGACCTATTTATAATGTTTTTTGGGGGTACCACATGCAGCTCCAGACACTCAAAGTTAAAACAAAAATAAAATGAAAGCTCTAGTTCAGCCCGTGTTTGTAAAGTCAAACCAAAGATCTTTTCTTGATTGGTAGCCCTGTCATTGACCCAGTACCTATAGATAGCCTGCTGCTAACCGAAGAAAAAGACTCTAGGAGTTCAGTTACAACTTAGAATACAAAGGGCACCCGAGTTTGTTTGCTTGTTTTTTGTTTTTTTTTTTTCTGTTGGGGGAGGGGGAAGGATGGGAAATTGTACAGGACTTTTTCTTAAGAAAAAAAAAAGATTCTAGGTCAATTGCAAAGTTCAACAAAAGTCGTTCGATCTTGGGACCTTTGTGGTTTTCAATAGCTCTGGGCGGTGTTTGCACACGCAGAGACCATTCTGTGACTTTAGGAAGAGTGGATTTGGAACAAACAGTGTTTGCGAACCTGTGCAGTCCCAGCAAAACAGCCACTGCCAAATGTCGGGTTTCTAACAGTGCAACTTACTCTATAGCCTAAGGAAGGGGGTGGGAGGTATACACACGTTGGATCCACAGGGCGCGCCCTTCTTACCTGCGCCAGGCTGAGAAGAACTTTCACTTGCAGTCAGCATTTGACGCCTGTCCACCAACAGGATAAGCCCGATACAGTCAATACAGCAGATGCACTTAGGAAGCCCGCTTGGGGGCTACTGAGGGGTCAGTCCAGTCACTGAACCTGGGTTGAGGCGTGAGAAATTGAGGTGCATGGGGAGGAGGGCCATGGTCCATGCTGTTCTAGATGACGAGGTCATCACTTCCAAGGCAGCTGTCCAGGAAGCAAGAAATAGATGCGGATTAACTCCCTGGATCACTATTCACAAAATCATTTAGTTACCCAGATCTTTTCAGCCACGTCTCCGGGTCTCACAAAGCTTGGTGCTTTGAATGATTAAAACAACATTGCCACTAGTTTATTAGGTAGTTACTGAAGCAGTTACCTTTTCTGAGGGGTCGGGGTGATAAAGGTTGGGAAGCCGGAAAATCTCAGGCTATGCAATATCCTCTTATTTAGGGGGAGAGGGGAGAGGTGAAGCATCACTTTGGGAATTCCAAGTGTCTCAGAAGAACTTCAGCCTCAACAAAATCAGGAGGTTCATATGTATGTAAACACGCATGTATGCATATGTGTCTGTATATATTTATGTAATTTTTTCAAAGGGAGTTGACCTTTAAGGATATTGTGATAAAGAATTCAATTGAAGGGATGCACTCATCCCCAGTTTTTTTTTTTTTTTCTAGCCCAGCTTTTACACTGAGTAACAAATGCAAGCCAGGATACATCTTCCCTCAAGTGGTCTGGACTTTCGCTTACAAAAGTAATGAGAAAGAAGGAAAAGAGGGTATTTTAGTCTGGGCAAAGTTAGCTAAGTGGATGGAAATAATGGCAACCAGGAAAGCAAAAGCTGAAAATGGCCTTCTCGAAGGCAAACTTTCTTCTCCTCCTTCCCTCATTGTCTTCTCCGCTCTCGCCCCTCCCATCTCTTCTCTTTTCTTCTTGTCCCGGTCTTCTTAGTTCTGATCTTTACCTGAGCGAGTTTTCTCGTTTTAAGGTTTTTGTTTTATTTATCTATTTATTTTGTCCTTAAGGCGAAACAAGTCTACTTGCCCACCCTCTTTTTGCATATATTATTGCTTTGTAGAGAATTATTTCCCATGCCCCACTACACTCTTTAGGCATCTTTGCAAAGGTAAAGGTTTTGTACTGACAGGTTTTCGCAACTTTTCAAATGCTTTGGGAATTAGGAAAAAGAAATCCTGCAGAGGAACTGCTCAAGCTTTCACTTCGGGATTTAAAATCCACAGCGCCATCTCCTGGTAGTTATGGGAATATCGTCGGTTGAAATAATTCTTTTGCGATGAGAGAAAAATGGATAATTCTGAATTTGAACTCCCTGGCCCCGTTTTGTTTCGTTTTTCTGGCAACATATTATTATTTCAGTAGAAAGTTGTTTGGGATTTTTTTCCCATAAAACTTCATAATATCACGTAGGTTAAAAATACTGTCTCATGAAACTTGAGGCAGATACCCTATATTATCCAAATTTTGTACCAACCATTTCATCAAACATAGTTTTCAGCACACAAGTAGTACTTAATAAACGTTTTGAAAGTTTCTTGTGGTCAGTAACTTTGTTTTTTGTCTTTGCATCTCCAGTGTCTAGCACAATGCCTGCCACCTAGTAAGTGCTTAATAAAATTTCATTAAATTACATTTTGATTGATTAATATAGTTAGAGCTGGAAAGGACCTCAGAGATGATCTAATACAATCCTCTTATTTCACAGATGAGGAAAGTGAAGTCCAATGAAGTCTCATGACTTTTCCAAGATTCTATAGATGTCTCCTGGCCATGGCATAACTTGTAAAGCCAGATTTCTAGAGCTATATGGACATATGAAATATGAACATAAAGACAGGAAATGTAGGACAGTGAAAAGGGCATTGGATTCAGAGAAACTGGAGTGGAATCCTGGCTCTTTTAGTTAACTATATATGTGATCTTGGGCAAATAATTAACCTGTTTCTTCATCTGTAAAATGAGGGAGTTGGATTAGATGGCTTAACTTTTAGATCCTTTAGAGCTCTAAATATAAGACCTAATATATCCATTATTTTAGACATGGTTAGTATATTTAAAAATGTTTCTCAAAATAATCATATCAATTGTAGAAATAGTAGAATGATCAAAAAGAGATCCCTATATGACTATACTAGTCTCATACAAATGAATATTAATTTAGTGAGGATTAGCAGATATGTGATTTTTGAATGTAGATTTTTTGATATCTTTTATTTTTACATCACTTAGATTCCACCTCCCTGCCACATACATACATAGTCATCCCATATAACAAAGAATGTTTTAAAGAGAGGGAGGAAATGAGGAAGAAAGAAGAAAAGTTGAATGCAGTGAATAAGTATTTTTTTTAAAAAGGTTATGTATCATGCTCTGTAACTAGGGACCTCCACCCCAACCTCTGCAAAGAAGCAAGGTGGAATGTCTTTTCATTTCTCTTCTTTGCTGCCAAGTTTATTCTTTATAACTTCCTAGCATTCCTTTCCTTTTTTTTTTTTACTTTTTTTGTGTGGTTGTTTTGCTTTCCATTTACATGGTTGAATGCCAGGTAGACACCGAAGGTGGATGAGCAGCCCTGACAAGGCTTCGTAAGCCCTCACACAGGAGGCGTTTGTCCTCCTTGAATATCCCCATATGCTGCAGCACAAGTATTAATATCCTACTTTCCACCTCTCTGTTCACCTAGACTTTATGACTTTCTCTGGGAACTTATCTTCCTGTAAGATCAAATCAGCTCTGAAACTCAGACCTCCTCACTATCTACCCTCTTCTTCCTGGACTCTTCCCTCCCTCCGATTGAAGAAGATGGAGGGTAGGCATCAAAGGGAGTCTTCCAGATCCTCTCTTTAAGGAAAAGGTCCCGCTTACACACTTCATCATTTCCCACCTAGTTACAAGGTCATGGTCTCTCCCTTTCTCCTCCTTCAGCTTCTTGTTCTGCTGCTTGTAAGTTCCTTGAGAACAGGGACTGTCCTATGCCTTTTCTTGTGTCTCTAGCATCTGGCAAAGTGCCTAGAGCCATAGTAGGCATTTAATAAATATTTCTTGACTAATTGATTCCCATTACAGAGATGGGGAAAACAAAGTTCAGAAAGCTTAGGTGACTTGCCCAGAACTGCGTAGCTAGTGCTGGGGCTGAGGTTCAGACCCAGTTCGGTCATGCTAGGTGCAGCTAGGTGGTGGAGTGGGTGCAAAATTGTCTTTGGAGTCAGGACGTCCTGAGTTCCAGCATGGCATCATACATCTATTAGCTGTTTGGCTCTGGACAAGTCACTTCACCTCTGTCCCTCAGTTTCCTCATCTGTAAAATGGGGATGATTATATTAGGTTTCTCCTTGGATACAGCTTTGAGGATGCGGAAGCTGTAACACACACTGCAACCACACCTTAGTAAAACCATCTTGGCAGATGGACTAAACCAGGGAGAGGCTAACTGACCAGCCTCAAATCCTAGTGAGTTAGGGGGATATCTACACTCAAGTACATGAAGGCTTCCCCTTTCACCCACCTCCAACAGAATGGGAAGATGGGGAAAAGTTGTTCCAAAAGCAGCTAAAAGCAGGTATTGTGGAGCACTTAGAGCTTGGTCAAATATCTAAGATGCCAGAGTCAGCCACTTCATACTGGGCCATCACTGGTTGGGTGATTCTGTCCTGCCACTGGACATTGATGACTCTGTACAACTCTGTCTCACTTAAATCTAATTCAGCTATGAGTCAAGGAATCATGACTTCACTGTGTGATGTCATTGATCCTCCTCAAAAATGAAGGATGAACAATAATTTACATTGTTGCAATGGTTGTAAATAATCCTCCCCTTATTTAATTTTGCAGTAAATTCATGTAAACCTAATTCATATAAATATTTCTATGCTTCTCTGTATTCATTATGCAGTAAGTTCATGTAAACCTAATTCATACAAATATTTCTATGCTTCTCTGTATTCATCATTCTTATAGTTTCATTCAGCACAGTAATTTACGTTTCAAAGTTTGTTTAGCTACGTCTCAATCAATGAGCATCTACTTTGTTTCTAGTTGTTTGTACCTCAAAAGTGCTGCTATAAATATTTTTGCGTATTTAGATACTTTCTTTTTGTCAGTGACCTCCTGGGAGTATGTGCCTAGTAGTAGAATCCCCAAATTAAAACATACAGACATTTTAGCTACTTTATTTGAATACTTCCAAATTGCTTACCAGAAGAGTATATAGATGTTATCAATAAAATTTGTAGCTTAGTTGAAACACCAAACCTTATCAAATGACTCTGGTATTCTACACCCTAAATCTATCAGGCTTCTCTTGTCTCCTTGGGATTTAGGCATGGGTAATAGATTGAAAAATATTTCTCAAAAACAATTATATCAGTTAAATAATAAAATGATTGTAAATGAATCAATATATGACCATACTAGTCTCATTATGTATATTAATATTGTCAATGTGACGGAGAAACCTGTGAGATGTAATTCGTGAGCCAGGTTTCTGCTGTCCTCCCATTAGAAGCCACGAATGAGAATACTTCCAGGGAAACGTCAAACACTAGAAATACTGCAGATGGGCAAGCAATGATGTAAGGGCAAAGTCAACCAAGTCTATGAGTTGTTGAACAGTATTGGAAAAGCCCTCTTTCAGCCTAAATATAAGATTATATTGGACAATGTAGTTAGGAATAAATAAACCTTTTCTAAAAAAAAAAAAAAGGTAATTGTGGTTATGACTTGTCCAGGGTCACACAGATAGTGTCAAGTGTCTGAGGCTGGTTTTGAACTTGCATCCTCCTGACTCCATTTCTATCCACCTAGCAGACTTAAAGAAAATGCTTGAAAGGGAAGGTTGCAATCTTGAATGAAATTAACAGATGTATTTTTAAGTTGTTACAGGAAGTTAATATCAAAACTTCTTTCACCAAAAGCATGATGGCTTTAATTACATTCCCCCTGTGAAATGGTTCCAGTGGAATAGTTATGGAGAAGAATTGGAACTGTTTTTTTTTTCTTAAAAGAAATTGTGGTGTCAAAGGATACAAGTTCTACAAAGGTAAAGTGGAATTATTATATTATTATTAAGAATGATGCCAGTAATGATCCACAGAGGTCTGAAGAGCAGATTGTTGTTTCACAATGGTGAAGGGATTTAGTCTGTTTAGACAAAACAGGATATCATGAATCATTTCATACAGACTATTTTCCCCTTCTTTTCTCCCTCCCTCCCACCCATCCTTCCTTCCTTCCTTCCTTCCTTCCTTCCTTCCTTCCTTCCTTCC